>NC_050448.1:80439813-80672412 GCF_903995425.1 Onychomys torridus | reverse complement strand
AGTAGAGCCAGGAAATAATCAAATTGAGGGCTGAAATCAATAAAATAGAAACAAAGAGAACAATACAAAGAATCAATGAACAAATAGTTGGTTCTTTGAGAAAATCAACAAGATAGACAAACTTTTATCCAAACTAACTAAAAGATGAGAGAGAATATCCAAATTAACAAGATCAGAAACAAAAAGGGAGAATTAACAACTGACAATGAAGAAATCCAGAGAATCATTAGGTTATACTTCAAAAACCTGTACTCCATACAATTGGAAAATCTAAAACATTGGACAATTTTCTGGATAGGGACCATTTAGCCAAATTAAATCAAGACCAGATAAGCAAATTAGATAGACATATAACTTCTATGGAAAAAGAAGCAGTCATTAAAAGACTCCTAACAAAAACAATCAAACAAAAAAGCCAAGGGCATATGATTTTAGAGCAGAATTCTACCAGATTTTCAAAGATGAGCTAATACCAATACTCTTCGAATTGTTTCACACAATAGAAACAGAAGGAACATTACCAAACTCTTTCTATGAGGCTACCATTACTCTGATACCCAAGCCATGCAAAGATGCAACAAAGAAAGAGAATTATAGACCAATCTTCCTCATGAACATTGATATGAAAATAATAAAATACTGCCAAACCAAAATCAAGAACACATAAATGGAATCATCCATCCATCATGATCAAATGGGCTTCATCCCAGAAATGCAGGGATGGTTCAACATGTAAAAATCTGTGAGTGTAATCCACCATATAAAGAAACTGAAAGAAAAAACCACACATGATCATCTCATTAGATGTTGAAAAAGTCTTTGATAAAATCCAACACCCCTTCATAAAAAAGTCTTTTACAGATCAGGGATACAAGGAAAATAACTAAACATAATAAAAGCAATATACAGCAAACTTGCAGCCAACATCAAATTAACTGGAGAGAAACTCAAAGCAATTCCACCAAAATCAGGAAGAAGATAAGTCTGTCTACTCTCTCCATATCTTCAATACAGTACTTGAAGTTCTAGCTAGAGCAATAAGACAACAAAATAATATCAAGGGGATACAAATTGGAAAGGAAGAAGTCAAACTTTCACTATTTGCAGACGATATGATAGTTTACATAAGTAACCACAAAAATTCTACCAGGGAAATCCTAAAGCTTATAAACATCTTCAGAATGTGATGATTTGTTAAGTATACTTTCTGTGCCTTTGAGTTGGTATTCTTCTCCTTCCTCTATCCCTATTATTCATAGGTTTGGTCTTTTCATGGTGTCCCAAATTTCTTGGACATTTTGGGTCATGACTTTGTTAGTTTTAGTGTTTTCTTTAAGTGATGAATCTATTTCTTCTACCGTATCTTCAACACCAGAGATCCTTTCTTCCATCTTTTGCATTCTGTTGGTGATACTTGCTTCTGAAATTCCTGTTTGTTTACTCAGATTTTCTATTTCCAAAATTCCTTCTGCTAGTGTCTTCTTCATTTTTTCTATTTCCCTCTTCAGGTCTTGGATTGTCTCCCTTGCTTTTTCGTGATTTTCTTTCAAGGACTTATTGTTTTTTTCTGCTTTAATTGTCCTTTCCTCTAGTTTTTTTTTATAGTGTTCTTCCCATTTTTTGTTTGTCTGTTCCTCTACTTTATTTTTTATTTCTCCTATATAAGGCTCTAGTCTCTTCATGATGTTACTTATAAGGTTGTTTTCTTCTTCTTCTTCCATTCTGTGATGTGTAGGTCTAGCAGTTGGAGAAGGGCTAGGTTTTGGTGATGCTGTATTGCTCTTTATTTTGTTGTATGTACTTCTGCCTTGACGTCTGCCCATCTCCTCTTGTGTTCGTTCTTGGTCTTATCAGTGTACTTGGTCCAGAGAGTTGTCAGATTTAGGTAGCCTCTATCTGGTCCAGATGGAAGCTCTGGGCCAGATGGGAGTGCTGGTCCTGATGAGAGTGCTGGCCGGATAGGAGCTGGGGGGCTGGACTCTGAGTCTTGGGAAGTCCCTGGGGTCTCCTTATTTTGTCCAGATGGGAGCTCCTCTTGTCCAGATAGGAGTTCCTCTGGTCTCTGGTCCAGATGGGAGTTCCAGAGCAGAATGGAAGCTTGGGGCTGGTCTCTGATTCTCAGGAAGTGGCTGGGGTCTCCAGCAGATGGGTGTGGGGGCAGGGTATGGAGACTGCAGTGTCTGCCTGCCATCTTGAAAAAGGGGAGCCTTCCCACAGGGCATGCTGATTGGCAGGAAACTGGGGCCAAGTTGGTCAGGTCCTCCTAGGGTGGCCTGTGTCCAGCCGTGTGACCCAGGTGCAGTTGCCTCTCTGACTATCATCAGCTTGCTTCTTAAGACCATTTGATTGGAAAGTCTTTTCCCAACCTTTTATTCTTAGGAGGTGTCTGTCTTTGAATTTATGGTATGTTTCTTCTATGCAGCAGAAAGATGGATCCTGTTTTCATATCATTTCTATTAGTCTGTGTCTTTTTATAGGTGAATTAAGTCCATTGATATTAAGGGGTATTAATGACCAGTGACTGTTCCTGTTATTATTTTTATTTTTTGGTGGAAGTGTGTGTTTGGGGTTTACTGTTGTGATGCTATCTATTGCCTGTGTTTTCGAGGGTGTATCTGACTTCCTTAGGTTGGAATTTTCCTTCTAGTGCTTTCTGTAGGGCTGGATTTGTGGATAAGTATTGTTTAAATCTGGCTTTGTCTTGGAAGGTCTTGTTCACTCCATCTATGATGATTGAATTTTGCTGAGTATATTAGTCTAGGCTGGCATCCATGGTCGCTTAGTGTCTGCATTATATCTGTCCAGGTCCTTCTGGCTTTCAAAGTCTCCATTGAGAAATCAAGTGTTATTCTGATGGGTTTGCCTTTATAAGTCACTTGGCCTTTTTCCTTTGCTGCCCTTAATATTCTTTCTTTATTCTGTATGTTTAGTTGTTTAATTATTATGTGGTGAGGGGACTTTTGTGGGGGTCTAGTCTGTTTGGTGTTCTGTAGGCTTCTTGTATCTTCATAGGCATTTCCTTCTTTAAGTTGGGAAAGTTTTCTTCTATGATCTTGTTAAATATATTTTCTGTGCCTTTGAGTTGGTATTCTTCTCCTTCCTCTATCCCTATTATTCATAGGTTTGGTCTTTTCATGGTGTCCCAAGTTTCTTGGACATTTTGGGTCATGACTTTGTTAGTTTTAGTGTTTTCTTTGACTGATGAATCTATTTCTTCTACCGTATCTTCAACACCAGAGATCCTCTCTTCCATCTCTTGAATTCTGTTGGTTATACTTGCCTCTGAAGTTCCTGTTTGTTTACTCTGATTTTCTATTTCCAAAATTCCTTCTGCTAGTGTCTTCTTCATTTTTAATTGTTATTTCCTCTAGTTTTTTATAGCATTCTTTCTATTTTTTGTTTGTCTGTTCCTCTACTTTATTTTTGATTTCTTCTATATAAAGCTCTAGCCTCTTCATGATGTTACTTATAAGGTTGTTTTCTTCTTCTTCCATTCTGTGATGTTCAGGTCTAGTTGTTGGAGAAGGACTAGGTTCTGGTGATTCTGTATTGCTCTTTATTTTCTTGTATGTACTTCTGCTTTGGCGTCTGCCCATCTCCCCTTGGGTTGGTTCTTGGTCTTATCAGCGTACTTGGTCCACAGAGAGCTGACAGATTTAGGGAGCCTCTCTGGTCCAGATGGAAGCTCTGTCCCAGATGGGAACACTGGTCCAGATGAGAGTGCTGGCTGGATAGGAGCTGGGGGGCTGGACTCTGAGTCTTGGGATGTCCCTGTGTTCTATCAGACCACCATGGTTGAAAGTTAGATTTCAACAACAGAAAAAACTACAGAAATCCTACAATCTCATGGAAACTGAATAATGCTCAACTGAATCACCAATGGGTTAAGGAAGACATAAAGAAAGAAATTAAAGACTTCCTAGAGATCAAAGAAAATGATACACCACATACCCAAACTTATGGGATACTATGAAAGCAGTGCTAAGAGGGAAATTCATAGCCCTGAATGCCCACATAAAGAAGCTGGAGAAATCTCATGCTTGTGACTTGACAGCACACCTGAAAGCCCTTGAACAGGAAGAAGCAAAGTCTCCCAGGAGGAACAGACACAGGAAATTATCAAATTGAGAGCTGAAATCAATAAAATAGAAATAAAGAGAACAATACAAAGGATTAATGAAACCAAGAGTTGGTTCTTTGAGAAGATCAACAAGGGAGAGAAGCCCTTATCCAAACTAACCAAAAGACAGAGAGAGAGCATCCAAATTTACAAAATCTGAAATGAAAAGGGGGACATAACAACAGACAATGAGGAAATCCAGAGAATCATCAGGTCATACTTCAAAAACCTCTACTCCACAAAACTGGAAAATCTAAAAGAAATCGATAATTTTCTGGATAGGTACCACATACCTAAGTTAAATCAAGACCAGATAAACCATTTAAATAGTCCAATAACCCCTAAGGAAGTAGAATCAGTCATTAAAAGTCTCCCAACCAAAAAAAAGCCCTGGACCAGATGGTTTCACTGCAGATTTCTACCAGATCTTCAAAGAAGTCTTAGTACCAATACTCTTTAAATTGTTCCACACAATAGAAGCAGAAGGTATATTACCAAACTCCTTCTATGAGGCTACAAATACCCTGATTCCTAAACCAAACAAAGATGCAACAAAGAAAGAGAATTACAAACCGATCTCCCTCATGAACATTGATGCAAAATACTCAGTAAAATTCTGGCAAACAGACTCCAAGAACACATCCAAACAATTATTCACCATGATCAAGTAGGCTTCGTCCCAGGGATGCAAGGGTGTTTCAACATACAAAAGTCCGCCAATGTAATACACCATATAAACAAACTGAAGGAATAAAAAAACCACATGATCATCTCACTAGATGCAGAAAAGCCATTTGACATAATCCAACACCTGCTCATGATAAAGGTCTTGGAGTGATCAGGAATACAGGGAACATACCTAAATATAATAAAGGGAATCTACAGCAAGCCAACAGCAAACATCAAATTAAATGGAGAGAAACTCAAAGCAATACCACTAAAATCAGGAACAAGGCAAGGCTGTCCCCTCTCCCCCTACTTATTCAATATAGTACTCGAAGTTCTAGCCAGAGCTATTAATCAACATAAAGAGATTAAGAGGATACAACTTGGAAAGGAACAAGTCAAGCTCTCCCTATTTGCACATGACATGTTAGTGTACATGAGTGACCCCAAAAATTCAACCAAGGAACTGATACAGCTAAAAAAAAACCTTCAGCAACATTACACTATACAAGATCAACTCAATAAAATCAGTAGCCCCTCTATATACAGTAGAGAAACAGGCTGAGAAGGAAATCTGAGATACATCACCCTTTACAATAGCCACAAATGATATAAAATATCTTGGGGTTACTCTAACTAAGCATGTGAAGGACCTATATGACAAGAACTCCTGATGTCTCCTTATTTTGTCCAGATGGGACCTCCTCTTGTCCAGATGTGAGTTCCTCTGGTCTCTGGTCCAGATGGGAGTTCCAGAGCAGGATGGAAGCTTGGGGCTGGTCTCTGATTCTCAGGAAGTGGCTGGGGTCTCCAGAAGATGGGTGTGGGGGCAGGGTGTGGAGACTGCAGTGTCTTCCTGTCATCTTGGAAAAGGGGAGTCTTCCAGCAGGCCCCTCCGATTGGCGGGAAAGTGGGGCCAAGTTGGTCAGGTCCTCCCGGCATGGCCTGTGTCCAGCGGTGGGACCCAGGGGCAGTTGCCTCTCTGGCTATAACCCCAGCCCCTCACCTCTGGTTCAGATGTGAGGTCTGGGGCAGATGGGAGCTGGGGGTTGGTCTCTGATTCTCAGGAATTGGCTGGGGTCTCTGGCAAATGGGTGTGGGGACAGGGTGTGGAGAGTGCAGTGTCTATCTGCAGTCCTGGAAAAGGGGAGCTTTCCTGCAGGACCCGCTGATTCTCATTTCTTTTTCTGATACAGAGTTTCTCTGTGCAGTTTTGGTGCCTGTCCTGCATCTCACTTTATAGACTGGGCTGGCCTTGAACTCACAGACATCTACCTGACTGCCTTCCGAGTGCTGGGATTAAAGGTGTAAGTCACCAATGCCCAGCAGATGGAGTTATTTTTCTAGGGATTATTTTACTATATGACTTTTTCATTATATACATATATACATATATATTTACATATTTACACATAGGTATGTATAAGTTTTCTCCCCAAACCTAAAATTTAAATTAAGAGATATAAAGGAAGAGAACTGAAAAAAAATCATTTTTCAGATACTGAATTGAAAGTGAACTAAGCTTAATGTTATCCCTGAACCAGCCAGTGAGTAGAAAGCTATGTAAGTACTACTGAGGTGCTGCATGTCTGGCAGCAGGTTGATGAGGAACGGTTGCTTTAACTGTTGTAGACTAACACTTCAAACTCATTTGTTCCATTAATTGTTATTTCTCAGGTCAATTAATGACTTGTAGAGAGTCACATCATTTCATGACTTGGTGAGGATCTTGTCCTGAATCTCAGAAAAGGCCCTGATTAAGAGAGTGTATAGGCAAGGACTAAAGTAATTAGAGTTGAAAGCCACATGCCTAGTCAGTACATGGGATAACAGCTGGTAGGTGGAGCCTGTTATCAGAAGAGGGAGAATAAATAGTACAGATTGTTCAACTGGTGACTATTGATATCTTTCAAACTACAGATTTTCAAAGAACTTCCTTGGAAACATACCGTGATTAACACAAGAATTTTGGTTGTCTCAATGTAGTCAAAATAAGTAGGTACTTCAGTGATAACGATCTGCTTAGATATAACTTCGAATAAGTAAATAACTATAGAAGCCACTTACTGTAGCTGAACTAAAAATGCTTAAGCTGGTAGACTGTGACTTTGATGTGTTCAAGCACCATGCCATAGTAAGAACAATTACTAATGCTTACTTAGCACACAATTACCAAGCATTATTCTGAGAAGTTTACATTCATACACTCATTAATCCTTTCTCAAACCCGATGAGGTAGCTAGTGTTCATTTTCCCCCCATTTTGTTCACTTTGAAACAGATGTGGAATGGAAGGTAAGATGACATGTAGCTATCTGTCACTTGGAACCATGTTTTTTCTCCCAGAGAGGAAATGAACTGTTTGTCAGGAGCCAAAAGTCTTCATCTTACTTGGGGTGTATTATATAGCTGATTTGTGTCTTGGCTGACTGGCTGTGAGCTGAGATGGACATGCCTTTTCTGTCACTTCTCAGAGTTGTTTTCCAGAGTTAGTAAGATGATGGACTAAATCGAGCATGTTTTTACAGAGAAGAAGTCACCATGTTGATGCCTTTCCATGCTTTTACTGTTATTTGTTTGAGAGACTCTCATGTTGGGCAGTTTGTCCTTGATTTCAATCTGTGGCTAAGGATTATCTTAAAGCCTTGATGCTACTGCCTCCACCTTCTAAATACTGTAGAGTCACCATGTGTCATTGTTCCTGTAAAATCTTTATTTTACACACTGCCATGTTGCTATTTTCAGCATTAGATTTTTTTTTTTTTTTTTTTTTTTTTTTTGCTGAATGGTCCCAATCCTCTATACTTAGAGAGTTTTAAACTCTAAGAGAAAGTAATCAGTGTACTTTGTTTTAAGTCAAAATATGGAGAGGCATGCTAAGTTTCCAATCATAGAGAAATAAAGCAGATACAACCTGGTGGTCTGTTCCTGGAGTTCACACCACTCAGCACTGTTAGCACACAGAGTTGACCTCAAGATGGCAGATAATGAATGATTTGGCAGGAGGTTTCTGGGACAGAGCAGCCCTTTGTGAACCAGTGATTGTTTTTAGCTTTTCCTGTATTTCATTCTTTAAAAGACCATCTGCAGGTTCCAGAGCCACTGAGGTACACACAACTCCAAGGTATGTCTTAGAACATGCTCCCTTCTGTTCTTCCTTATAATATCATTGAGGCCTCATGAAATAAGGGAGACTGCAAGGAGGTGGCAGACACACAAGGAAAAGAATTTTCTCTTTACACCGTATTCAAAAGAAATAATCTCAGACTCCTTAGTTTGTATTTGAAGATAAACAAAAGTTCTAAAAGAGAATTCTCAACAGAGGAAGCTCAAATGGCTGAAACACATTTAAGGAATTGCTCAACATTTTTAGTCATCAAGGAAATGCAAATCAAAATGACTCTGAGATACCATCTTACACCATCAGAATGGCTAAGATCAAATACACTGAAGACAGCTTATGTTGGAGAGGATGTGGAACAAGGGGAACACTCCTCCACAGTTAGTGGGAATGCAAACTTGCATAGCCACTCTGGAAATCAGTATGGTAGTTTCTCAGAAAATTTGGAATCAATCTTCCTCCAGACCGAGTTATACCACTCTTGGGCATATACCCAAGGAATGTTCAGTCATACCACAAAGACATATGCTCAACTATGTTCATAGCATCATTATTCATAATATCCAGAACCTGGAAACAACCTAGATGCCCTTCAACTGAAGAATGGATAAAGTAAATGTGGCACATATACACAATGGAGTACTACTCAGCAGAGAAAAACAAGAACATCATGAGATTTGCAGGCAAATGGATAGAACTAGAAAATATCATCCTGAGTGAGGTAACCCAGACTCAGAAAGACATACATGGTATGTACTCACTCATAGGAGGATACTAGATGTAAAACAAAGAAGACTAGACCACTACACAACTCCAGGAAGGCTACCTAGAAAATGGGATCCCTAGGAAAGTCACAGGGATCACCCAATGACAGAGAAATGTATGAGTAAACTAGGGGTGGGGCAGGAGGTAACAGAGGGCAAGGGTCACAAGAAAGAGCTTAAGGGAGCAGGAGGTCCCAGCTGGATCAGGAACATAGTGGGAGAACAAGGAAAGAGATACCATGATAAATGAAGACCTCATTGGAATTGGAAAAAGCAGAGTGCTAGAGAGATCCCCAGAAATCCACAAAGATACCTCTACTATAGACTACTGGCAATGGTCAAGAGAATACCTGAGCTGACATTCTCTGGTGATCAAATGGCCAAACACCATAACTGTCATGATAGAACTCTCATCCAGTGACTGATGGAAGCAGATGCAGAGATCCATGGCCAAACCCCAGGTGGAGCTTCAGAAGTCCAATTGACAAGAGAGAGGAGGGATTACATGAGCAAGAGATATTGAGACCATGATTGGAAAAAGCACAGGGACAAATAGCCAAACTAGTGGAAATACATGAACTGTGAAGCTATAGCTGAGGAGCCCCCATGAAACTCAACCAGGCCCTTTGGATAAGTGAGATAGTTGTTTAGCTTGAACTGTTTAGGAGGACTCCAGACAGTGGAACTGGGACCTGTCCTTGGTACATTAGCTGGCTTTTTGGAACCTAGGGCCTAGGCTGAGACACTTTGCTCAGCCTTGGTGCAGGAAGGAGGGGACTAAACCTGTTTCAGCTGAATATACCAGGCTGGGTTGACTCCCCAGGGGAGACCTTGCCTTGGAAGAGGTTGGAATAGGGGGTGGATTGGGGGGAAGGCTGGAGGATGGGAGGAGGGAAGACAGGGGAATCTGTGACTGATATGTAAAATTAAATTTATTATAAAATAAAAATATTTTAAAAAAACCAGCAAAACAAAAGTCAAAAGGGTGAATATGGGTCACCGGCAGATTTGAGATGGTTCTTCAGTGCAGGGGAGGAGCTGCTTTCCCAAAGCTTCCTTGTTAACCCACTGTCTCCTCACCTGTGCTTTGACTGCTTTAAAATGTTGATCTTGGCAATGCTTAGTAAGTTCAAGACTATCTGAGGACTCAGTATTGACAGGGAACTTAATTACACTTTATTATACTGGCCTTAAGCCCAGAAACAACTCATATTCTCCATCATGGAGTAGATTATTAAGTTAAAGATTTATGTATGATGGATTTGATAGTTTTTGTTTTTTTGAGATAGGTTTTTTTCTCTGTGTAGTTTTGGCTGTCTTGGAACTTGCTTTTTAAACCAGGCTGGCCTTGAAAGAGATTTACCTGCCTCTGACCCCAAGTGCCTGGAATAAAGGCATATGCAACCACTGCCTGGCTGGATTTGATAGTTTTATGTATAATAGTTTGGCAGTGAAGCAATTACTTGATCATTTCTTTCACTCTTTGTCATTCAAGAATATTAATTAACTTCACATTCACTCATTTCTTGAAATAATTTATTGACTATTTGTAAGAATGAGGTCTCTTGTTAAGGAAAGGTATCCTACTCTCTTTTGCCCACAAATTTATTACCTGTTTCCCTTCAATTATTTTCCTATTCTATTCCTCTTCTTTCTTCTGTCCTTTATCCCAGAGGTAGCTTCTCTCAGTGCCTCTGTGCTTAGAAGTCTTCATCTCTTACTAATGACTCCTTCTGAGGTAATGTTGGCTTCAGTATTCAACATAATGCAAATGTCCATGTGTCTAGTGGGTGATGATATTCTGTTGGTTCTTTCCTTAAAGCCGCCGCCGCCTCCTCCTCCTCCTCCTCCTCCTCCTCCTCCTCCTCCTCCTCCTCTTCTTCTTCTTCTTCTTCTTCTTCTTCTTCTCTCTCTCTCTCTCTCTCTCTCTCTCTCTCTCTCTCTCTCTCTCTCTCCCTCTTTTTGAGACAGGGTTTCTCTGTGTAGCTTTGCACCTTTCCTGGAACTCACTTTGGAAACCAGGCTGGCCTCAAACTCAGACATCCACCTGGCTCTGCCTCCCAAGTGCTGGGATTAAAGGCATGCGCCACCACTGCCCAACCTGCCTCCTCTTCTTTATGTGTAGGTCTCTGTGGATGGCTTCAATGCTTTGCTCTCTTAACATCCCATCATATCTTTTTGGTACTTTTCTTTTCTCTGATTCCCATAACTCACTGATCAATGAGACTCATAGTGCCCTTTCACCGATCTCAGAGTTTCCATTTTTCTTAGGACCCTCTGCTCCATTACCTATCACTACTACTTTCAGAGATGGTCACTGTGGGGGTTTACTCTAGCTCCCTTCTTTACTCTCTCTGTATGTGTCCTAAATTTCATGTGACTGCAGATGAGGATGAATGATTCCTCACTGGCTCATAAAGAGAGATCTTTCCCAGCATCTGCCACCAGGACTCTTGAGTCTCCTCTCATTTCACCTGCTTGGTCTCATCATCTTCTTAGTCCTTCAGTATATGTCATCTGAACTAAATGACTCTATTCATGATAAAAAAAAAAAGCACCCTTGTCTTTGGCCTTGTTGAGCCTATGTAGAGCATAGAATATCCTGTATTCTCCTATGCCTGCAAAGAGACAGGTCAGAGCTTCCACTATTCCTTCCTTGATCATGATTACTGGAAGTGATCATCTCCTTCATCTGCTTCTTTGGCTTCTGTGCCTATGAATGATGTTCTTTATCTTGATTTTTTGCACCTTTAAAACTTTTTGTTTTAGTGGTGTCTTGTTGATTTTTTTTATTTTATAATTTAATTTAATTTTACATATTAGCCATGGGTTCCCCCTGTTCTCCCCCCTCCCACCCCCACCTTACCCCCAGCCCACCCCCTATTACCATCTCCTCCAGGGCAAAGACTCCCCTGGGTATTCAGCTCAGCCTGGGAGATTCAGTTGAGGCAGGTCCAGTCCTCTCCTCCCAGGCTGAGCATAGTGTCCCTCCATAAGCAGCCAGCTTATGCACTAAGGACAGGTCCGGGTCCAACTGCCTGGGTGTCTCTTAAACAGTTCAAGCTATTCAACTGTCTCACTTATCCAGAGGGCCTGATCCATTTGGGGACTCCTCAGCTTTTGGTTCATAGTCCATGTGTTTCCATTCTTTAGGCTATTTGTCCCTGTGATTTTTCCAATCATGGTCTCAGCAATTCTTGCTCATACAATCCCTCTTCTTTCTCACCAATTGGACTCCTGGAGCTCCCCCTAGGGCCTGGCCATGGATCTCTGCATCTACTTCTATCAGTCATTGGATGAGAGGTCTAACATGACATTTAGGGTGTTTGGCCATCCAATTACCAGGTCAGTTCGAGCTGACTAGGTCAGTTTGAGCTTTCTCTTAATCATTGCCAGTAGTCTACATTGGAGGTATCCTAAAGGGGAACATAACAACAGACAATGAGGAAATCCAGAGAATCATCAGGTCATACTTCAAAAACCTCTACTCCACAAAACTGGAAAATCTAAAAGAAATCGATAATTTTCTGGATAGGTACCATATACATAAGTTAAATCAAGACCAGATGAACTACTTAAATAGTCCAATAACCCATAAGGAAATAGAATCAGTCATGAAAAGTCTCCCAACCAAAAAAAAAAAAAAAAAAAAAAAAAGCCCAGGACCAGATGGTTTCACTGCAAAATTCTACCAGATCTTCAAAGAAGACTTAATACCAATACTCTTTAAATTGTTCCACACAATAGAAGCAGAAGGAATATTACCAAATTCCTTCTATGAGGCTACAATTACCCTGAATCCTAAACCAAGCAAAGATGCAACAAAGAAAGAGAACTACAGACTGATCTCCCTCATGAACATTGATGCAAAATACTCAATAAAATACTGGCAAATAGACTCCAAGAACACATCAAAACAATTATTCACCATGATCAAGTAGGCTTCATCCCAAAGATGCAAGGGTGGTTCAACAAAAGTCCGTCAATGTAACACACCATATAAACAAACTCAAAGAAAAAAACCACATGATCATCACACTAGATGCTGAAAAGGCATTTGACAAAATCTAACACCTCTTCATAACAAAGGTATTGGAGCGATCAGGAATACAGGGAACATACCTAAACACAATAAAGGTAATTTACAGCAAGCCAACAGCCAACATCAAATTAAATGGAGAGAAACTCAAAGCAATTCCACTAAAATCAGGAACAAGGCAAGGCTGTCTGCTCTCCCCATACTTATTCAATATAGTACTTGAAGTTCTAGCCAGAGCACTAACACAACATAGGAGATTAAGGAGATACAAATTGGAAAGGAAGAAGTCAAACTTTCCCTATTTGCAGATAAAACATTTGTTTACCTTAAAATACAAACAAATGAATCTGAAATTATTTCTTTTGAACCAGGTGTGAAGTTAAAATTCTTTTCCTATTGGGTCTTCCACTGGATTGCAGTCTTCTTTCCTTCACCAAGCCTCAAAAGGTAACAAAACAACAACAAGAAACAAAAACAAAACCTAAAAACAAAAGCAATATTCCTTGCTTCTTTTTATGGACTAATAGAAAGAATGAAGTGTTCAACCAGAGGAAAGGGCCATATAAATGGAAGTTTAAGTCATTCCTACTGTTAAGCTTCAAACTGCTCCCACTGTGTGTTAGGTATGAGTAATCAAAAGGTTCATTAGCTGCAGTTTCTAAATTTATAAAAGTAGAACCTAAGTGCTACTTTGCTTGACAGTTTTAAGCATTCAACAAAGTGTTTGTGAAGAATCAAGACATTAATAGGCATTCTACAAATAATATAAAATTGTGTTTTATCCTCAGTGGGACTGAAATCTTTTTAATAATGTCAATCAAAGGCTTGGCATGCCATCTCATTTTTGTAATTCCTGAGCTTTGAAGGCCTAGGCAGGAGTATTCATGAGTACCAGGCTAGATAGGTTTCACTAATGAGTACTAGGCCAACCAGGATAATGCAGCAAGGCGTTGTACACAAAACTTAAACAAATATGCAGAATGCTTGTCTAAAGCTGAGGGTTGTGGTGAACTCTTGAAACCCTAGCACTCAGAAGGTTCAAATTCAATAGAGAGAGAACCCCAGTAGGGAGAAAGAGATTTTAAGACAAAGCTTTGGAGGGAAATAAAGAACAGAAAACATGAAAGCAGGAAGGGAAATTAGTGTGGACAAGAAGGGCAGAAGCAGGAGGGAAAACAAGGGCTGAGATAGAGGATCAACCAAGGACAAGAACTTAGCAGTGGCAGGACAGAGGTGAACCTTTAAAGCTCAAGTCTGAGCTAATGTATGAAAATTATCCTGTGCTTGACAGTCAGGAAATGTCTACTCAGAGTTCTGCTATTAACACAATAATGCCTTTGGGAAATGCACTTAAGAAACCAGTAATCTTATAGAAGGATTTTGGTAATATTCCCCCTGCTTCTTTTGTGTGAAACAATTTAAAGAGTATTGGTATTAGGTCTTCTTTGAAGATCTGGTAAAATTCTGCACTGAAACCATCTGGTCCTGGGCTTTTTTTAGTTGGGAGATTTTTAATGACTGATTCTGTTTCCTTAGGGTTTATTGGACTATTTAAATGGCTTATCTGGTCTTGATTTAACTTAGGTATGTGGTACCTATCCAGAAAATTATCCATTTCTTTTAGATTTTCCAGTTTTGTGGAGTAGAGGTTTTTAAAGTATGACGTGATGATTCTCTGGATTTCCTCATTGTCTGTTGTTATGTCCCCCTTTTCATTTCTGATTTTGTAAATTTGGATGCTCTCTCTCTGTCTTTTGGTTAGTTTGGATAAGGACTTGTCTATTTTGTTGATTTTCCCAAAGAACCAACTCTTTGTTTCACTAAATTTTTGTATTGTGCTCTTTGTTCCTATTTTATTGATTTCAGCTCTTAATTTGATAATTTCCTGGTGTCTGTTCCTCCTGGGAGACTTTGCTTCTTCCTGTTCAAGGGCTTTCAGGTGTGCTGTCAAGTCACTAGCATGAGATTTCTCCAACTACTTTATGTGGGCATTTAGTGCTATGAATTTCCCTCTTAGCACTGCTTTCATAGTATCCCATAAGTTTGGGTATGTGGTGTATTCATTTTCATTGATCTCTAGGAAGTCTTTAATTTCTTTCTTTATGTCTTCCTTAACCCATTGGTGATTCAGTTGAGCATTATTCAGTTTCCATGAGATTATAGGTTTTCTGTAGTTTATTCTGTTGTTGAAATCTAACTTTAAACCATGGGGGTCTAATAGAACACAGGGGGTTATTCCAATTGTTTTGTATCTGTTGAGATTTGCTTTGTGGCCAAGTATGTGGTCAATTTTAGAGAAGGTTCCATTGGGTGCTGAGAAGAAGGTATATTCTTTTTTGTTTGGGCGGAATGTTCTGTAGATATCAATTAAGTCCATTTGGGTCATAACATCAGTTAAGTCCTTTATTTCTCTGTTAAGTTTCAATTTGGCCGATCTGTCCAGAGGTGAAAGTGGGGTGTTGAAGTCTCCCACTATTAATGTGTGGGGTTTTATATGGGATTTAAGCTTTAGTAATGTTACTTTTACACATGTGGGTTCCCTTGTGTTTGGGGCATAAATGTTCAGAATTGAAACTTCATCTTGGTGGATCTTTCCTGTGATGAGTATGTAATGTCCTTCATGATCTCTTCTGGTTGATTTTAGTTTGAAGTCTATTTTGCTGGATATTAGGATGGCTACACCAGCTTGCTTCTTAAGACCATTTGATTGAAAGACTTTTCCCAGCCTTTTATTCTTAGGTAGTGTCTATCTTTGAATTTGAGGTGTGTTTCCTGTATGTAGCAGAAAGATGGGTCCTGCTTTTGTATCCATTCTGTTAGTCTGTGTCTTTTTATAGGTGAATTAAATCCATTGATATTAAGGGATATTAATGACCAGTGATTGTTCATTCCTGTTATTATTTGTTCTTTTTTTAGTGGTAGTGTATCTGTACTTCTCTTCTTTGGGGTTTACTGCTGTGGTATTATCTATTGCCTGTGTTTTCAAGGGTGTATCTGACTTCCTTAGGTTGGAATTTTCCTTCTAGTGCTTTCTATAGGGCTAGGCTTGTGGATAAGTATTGTTTAAATCTGGCTTTGTCTTGGAATGTCTTATTCACTCCATCTGTGATGATTGAAAGTTTTGCTGGGTATATTAGTCTAGGCTGGCATCCATGGTCTCTTAGTATTTGCATTATATCTGTCTAGGTCCTTCTGTCTTTCAATGTCTCCATTGAGAAATTGGGTGTTATTCTGATGGGTTTGCTTTTATGAGTCACTTGGCCTTTTTCCTTTGCTGCCCTTAATATTCTTTCTCTATTCTGTACATTTAGTTGTTTAATTATTATGTGGCAAGGGGGACTTTTTTGGGGGGTGTCTAGAGAAAGCCCGAACTGACCTAGTCTGGTGATTGGATGGCCAAATACCCTAAATGTCGTGCTAGAACTCTCATCCAATAAGTAATGGAAGTGGATGCAGAGATCCTCAGCTAGGCCCCAGATGGAGCTCCAGGAGTCCAGTTGGTAAGAAAGAGGAGGGACTGTAAGAGTGTGAATTGTTGAGACCAAGATTGGAAAAAACACAGGAACAAATAGCCAAACTAATGGAAACACATGAATTATGAACCAAAAGCTGTGGAGCCCCCAAGTGGATCAGATCTTCTGGATAAGTGTGACAATTGAATAGCTTGAAATGTTTGGGAGACACCCAGACAGTTGTACCCGGACCTGTCCTTAGTGCATGAGCTTGCTGTTTGGAACCTGGGGCTTATGTGAGGACACTGCTCAGCCTGGAATGAGGGGACTGGACTTGCCTGTACTGAATCTACCAGGTTGAGCTGAATCCCCAGGGGAGTGTTTGCCCTGGAGGAGATGGGAATGGGTTGGAGGGGCTGGGGGGAAAGCAGGGGTGGGTGTGGGAGGGGGAGGACAGGAGAACCTATCGCTGATAAGTAAAATTGAAACACAAATATCCATATAAAAACTAAATTTGAAATAAAAAAGAAACTAGTAATTATATGAAATCTAAATGGACAAAATGTTCTAGATATGAGTAAAAATTCACTATTGTATTTTTTTAAATATTATATGTCTGTGTATATGTCTGCTTGAGTGAATGACAGGTGTGTACAGATGCCATCTGAAAGCAGAAGAGAATATGTCTTGGAGTTAGACTCACCAACCAGTGATGGGGCTAGGATCCAAATTCTAGTCCTTTGGAAATGTAGTGAGTGTTACTAACCCTGAGCCTCTCTCCAGTGCCCTTCCTTCTTTTTAAAATAAGAAATTTAAAGTGTGTTTCTAGTTAGAAATATGTCACAAAGATAGATGGCAAAGCTGAAGAAAAAGGATAGAAAAATGTAGCATGTAAATAGTGACCAAGAGAAAGTTGGTGTAACTATGTGGATACTAGACAAAGTTGAGTTTAAAGAACAGTATTCTTGAGGCAAAAGAGGTAGCACATAGAAGGTTGTAACATGAGGACTGTAGTGATCAAATGGCCAACTCGGCTATGGAGGGACACCCTATCACAAAACAACAAAACACCTTCCCTCACTCTCCACAAGGCCTCCCTTTCACAATAGAATCCCTACTGAACCATGCTACTGGAATAGCCAACTCTTAACAGTGATTAAAGTTTCTACTTCCATAAGAAGCATCAAACTCAGAAAATTTCTATTCAACTCTATTTCCAGTACAACAGAGTATGGAAGGTAGAGTGACCCACCTGAACCAGTTTTGGGTAAATTTACAGTAAGGCAAACTCTATCATCAAACTTTTTTTAATTTATTATATTTGTGCTTTAATTTTACACATCAGCCATGGGTACCCCCTGTCCTCCCCCTCCCGCCCTGCCCCCACCTTCCCCCAGCCCCTCCCCTCCATTCCCATCTCCTCCAGGGCCAAGACTCACCTGAGGATTCATTTAAACCTGGTGGATTCAGTACATGCTGGTCCAGTCCCCTCCTTCCAGGCTGAGCAAACTGTCCCTGTGTAAGCCCCAGGTTCTAAACAGCCAGCTCATGCACTAAGGACAGCTCTGGGTCCCACTGCCTGGGTGCCTCCCAAACAGATCAAGCTATTCACTTGTCTCACTTATCCAGAGGGCCTGCTCCAGCTGGGGGCTCCCCAGCCCTTGGTTCATAATTCCTGTGCTTCCATTCATTTGGCTATTTGTCACTGTGCTTTTCCAATCCTGGTCTCAACATTTCACACTCTTACAGTCCCTCCTGTTTCTCGCCAACTGGACTCCTGGAGCTCCACCTGGGGCCCGGCCGAGGATCTCTGCATCCACTTCCATCAGTTATTGGACGAGAGTTCCAGCACTGTTAGGGTGTTTGGCCATCTGATCACCACACTAGGTCAGATCAGGCTTTCTCTCAACCATTGCCAGTAGTCTACAGTGGATGTATCATTGTGGATTTCTGGGGACCTCTCTAGCACTCTGCCTATTCCTGTTCTCATGTGATCATCATTGATCATGGTCTGTTATTCCTTGTTCTCCCTTTCTGCTCTTGATCCAGCTGGGATCTCCTGCTCCCCTAAGCTTTCTTTCCCTTGAAACTTGCCCTTCATTACTCCCACTGTCGTCCAGGTTGTCCATGTAGATCTCATCCATTTCTCTGTCATTGGGCAATCCCTGTGTATTTCCTAGGGTCCGGTTTTTCTAGGTAGCCTCCCTGGAGTTGTGTAGCACTCTAGTCATCTTTGTTCTACATCTAGTGTCTTACTATGAGTGAGTACATACCATGTTTGTCCTTCTGCATCTGGGTTACCTCACTCAAGGAAAATTCTTTACCACCAAATGCCTATGATCATTGGGCATATAGTGGATTAAACCAGATGTAGTATGAGAAGGACATAGTTATCTGTCATTCAAAATACAAGGTAAGTCCATTAGCAACTAGACTCCTTTTCTTGAACATCAAAAAAGGTGGTCCCAAACAGTAATCAGGGCCTCTGAGAACTCTCATTCTGGTGGCTCACTGTCAACATTGACAGTGAATTCCTCTCTGATATGTACTATTTTTACTCTTAAAGAGGACCTGGAAATATTCATTCTAGACTCTGATCACCAATAGCAGGTGAAGATTTCTTCTGTTGAGGTTTTCATGTCATTAGACTATCATGGCTGGATAGTACAACTGGAAAGCCAAAAGTTGTCTTATAAAGCCGGAGTCAAGAAAAGAGAGATGAAGAAGCAGATGCTATCAGGTTGGTGTATAAGCCTCACAGCCCCACTATGTTTAGCAGAGGGATCATCTCCTCAATATGCTGGTGGAGTCGAAGAGGATGAGGAGAATGGGGAAAGGTCTGAAATGGTGCTCCCCTCTTGAATCCAGCATTGTACTCCCTTTGAAGGGAGTTTGAAGTGGGTAATAGCTCAGCCAATAACCTTGGACTACCTGGCCCATTAGAGGTAGTGCAATGCTCCTTGTCTACCTATGCAGCCCCCTCTACAGGATTGTCCACTACAGGAGTACTACCCAGCTCACCACTGGGTACTACCCACTAAAAGGCTTCTCCTTGGTGCAGGGAATGATAGGAAGCTGTTAGGACACTTCTAAACCCACAATCCCCTCTTTTCTGAACTAGAAACATGTAGGGCCATACTATCAAGATGGTTCCATGTGAGTGGCTGATTAATTGCCTCTATTTTTTCCACTCATATCCCAATGACCATGCTCATTATCCTCTTGACTGAGGCTGACAGGAGGCTAATGCTGGATAAGGCCATGGAGGAAGCAAGGAAGAAGCTTGGGAGCAACCCATTAAGAACTACAGAACTTGAGGGTCTCTGCATCCACTTCCATCAGTTATTGGATGAGAGTTCCAGCATGACAGTTAGGGTGTTTGGCCATCCGATCAACAGACTAGGTCAGATCAGGCTTTCCCTCAACCATTGCCAGTAGTCTACAGTGGATGTGTCATTGTGGATTTCTGGGGACCTCTCTAGCACTTTGCTTCTTCCTGTTCTCATGTGGTCTTCATTTATCATGGTCTGTTATTCCTTGTTCTCCCTTTCTGTTCTTGATCCAGCTGGGATCTCCTGCTCACTTAAGCTCTCTTTCCCTTGAACCTTGCCCTTCATTACCCCCACTCACGTCCAGGTTGTTTATGTAGATCTCATCTATTTCTCTGTCATTGGGTGATCCCTGTGTCTTTCTTAGGGTCCTGTTTTTTAGGTAGTCTCCCTGGAGTTATGAATAGCAGTCTAGTCATCTTTGTTTTACATCTAGTATCCTCCTATGAGTGAGTACATACTGTGTTTATCTTTCTGAGTCTGGGTTACCTCACTCAGGATGATTTTGGGGCTCCAGGAGTCCAATTGTCAAGAAAGAGGAGGGACTGTAAGAGTGTGAATTGTTGAGGCCAAGATTGGAAAACGCAAAGGGACAAATAGCCAAACTAAAGGAAACACATGAATTATGAACCAAAGGCTGTGGAGCCCCCAGCTGGATCAGGCCCTCTGGATTAGTGAGACTATTGAATAGCTTGATCTGTTTGGGAGGCACCCAGTCTGTGGAACCAGTACGTGTCCTTAGTGCATGAGCTGGCTGTTGGAACCTTGGGCTTACACAGGGACACATGCTCAGCCTGGAAGGAGGGGACAGGACCTGCCTGTACTGAATCTACCAGGTTGAGTTGAATCCCCAGGGGAGTCTTGGCCCTGGAGGAGATGGGAATGGAGGGGAGGGGCTGGGGGAAAGTGGGGGTGGTGGCAGGACTGGGGAGGACAGGGGAACCCATGGCTGATATGTCAAATTAAAACACAAATATAATAAAAAAAGAACTACAGATTCAATGCAATACCCATCAAAATTCCAACACAATTCTTCACAGATCTCAAAAGAATACTCAACTTCATATGGCAAGATTGCTTTTGGCAAGACTGCCATTTTTACTATGTTGATCCTACCTGTCCAAGAGCATGAAAGATCTGTCCATTTTCCAATATCTTCTTCAATTTCTTTCTTCAAAGACTTAAAGTTCTTGTCATACAGGTCTTTCACTTGTTTGGTTAGACTCACCCCAAGATATTTTATGTTATTTGTGGATATTGTAAAGGGTGATTTTTTTTTTATTTCTTTTCCCAGCCCGCTTATCATTTGTATGTAGGACTATTGATTTTTTGAGTTAATCTTGTATCCTGTCTAATTTTGTCTCTTATTTTGATTTTCTCTTGCCTCAGAGGATTTATGAAGACACAAATTTTCTGTTCCCATGTCACAGTAAGCTTCTGTCTTCCTGTTACCTTTTTCTATATGTAAACTTTTCCCACAAACTGGGCCTATGGCTTTGATTTTATTTTCACTGCCCAGGGTCTATTCTTTTTTTCTTTTTTATATTATTATTATGTTTTAATTTTATACATCAGCCATGGGTTCCCCTGTCCTCCCCCCTCCTGTCCCCACCCCCACCTTCCCCCAGGCCCTCCCCTCCATTCCCATGTCCTCCAGGACCAAGACAGCCCTGGGGACTCATTTATACCTGGTGGATTCAGTACATGCAGGTCCAGTCCCCTGCTTCCAGGCTGAGCATGTGTCCCTGTGTAAGCCCCAGGTTCCAAACAGCCAGCTCATGCACCAAGGACAGTTCCTGGTCCCACTGCCTGGGAACCTCCCAAACAGATCAAGCTATTCAATTGTCTCACTTATCCACAGGGCCTGCTCCAGCTGGGGGCTCCACAGCCTTTGGTTCACAATTCATGTGCTTCAGTTTGTCTGGCCTTTCGTCCCCGTGCTTTTTCCAATCCTGGGCTCAACAATTCACACTCCCACAGTCCCTCCTCCTTCTGGACCATTGGACACCTGGAGCTCCACCTGGGGCCTGGCCAAGGATCTCTGCATCCACTTCCATCAGTTATTGGATGAGAGTTCCAAGACGACTGCTAGGGTGTTTAGTTGTCTGATCACCAGTCTAGGTCAGATCAGGCTCTCCCTCGACCACTGCCAGCAGTCTACAGAGGATATATCATTGTGGATTTCTGGGGACCTCTCGAGCACTCTGCCTATTCCTGTTCTCATGTGGTCTTCATTTATCATGGCCTGTTATTCCTCGTTCTCCCTTTCTGTTCTTGATCCAGCTGGGATCTCCTGCTCCCCTAAGCTTTCTTTCCCTCAAATATTACACCAGTAGCACCGAGTCTATTCTTAAAAAAGCTGTTATAAAAACTACATGCACCCTACCATGTCCCATTTCATATGTATGCACACATTTTATAGATATCTGGCTTTCACAAATGAGTATTGAATGAAATGAGGCAATATAATGGTATTTTAATATATTCACCAACACTATGAGTTCACTTTATCGGAGGGAATAGGAAAACGGTGATACAACTGATGAATTAATCATTTCCTGGCATTATCAGGAATGTGTGTAATATGGATCACATGTGTAGAAATCTAGCTAGCTCCAAATCCACCAGTTATTAACTATAGGTAGCTTCTGGTTCTGAACTTTGGACATAAATGAAAAAATAGACCATAACTTTGACAAAGAACAAGGAGGGATATATGGGAAGGCCTGGAGGGAGGGAAGGGAAAGGAGGCAATTATAATGAAAAAAAAACCTAAAAAAATACTAATATACTCTCATTGATAGTCCATAAAAGGCAACTAATTCAATTCATGTCAAATGTTAGTCTTGGGTGAATGGATAGGTTGATCCTTATTAGTTCTGTGCTAATAAATTGCCAAAATGCAACAACACTCAAAACCATTCCTGTACCTCTTCAATTGCAGTATCAGGGAATAGCAGAGAAATCCAAAATAATTTACTGGGCCACAAATTTGGAGTTTCCCCTTTGGTGTGGATATTGCTAATGATCAAGATAGTGAAGCTGTGGAGTGACTTCTGGTTGCAGAGGATAGATGGGTCTATCAAAATATGGCCTTATGACCTTCAAACAGTTTTGTTCTATTTAATTATTAGTTTCTTCATGGAAAAGAAAAGTATGGTAACTGTCTTCTCTATATTAAACAAAGTAATGCAATATAATACTAGTGAATCCTCAGCAAATGGTTGATGCCTTCTGAATGTCATTTGTTATTGATGTTTGGCCAACTATATGTCTCCAGTCTCTCATAGTAGCCTAGATTCCACACATCTTGCCTTTCAAATCTCTCCCTTCTTTCTTGCTTTTCCTTTTTCTTTTCTCCTCCAACTTCATTTTTATCAATGCATATGTCTGTTATGTAATTGCAGCCTCAGCTTCATTGTCCCATCTGTGATGTTGGAAGGGTTTTCTTTTGTTATCTGGCACAATGTTACATTTTGACACTGGAGGGTACTGGAAGGATAGTTTGTTGTGAGAGACTGATGCATGACAGCCAGGAGCACACAGGGCCATTAGCTAGTCCTTACCTCTCCATGGGCAGTGCATTCTACCACATGATGGCACAATTCCTTTTAGGTCATCACTGGGAATAATTGGCAAGTGATTTTTGCTGTGTAGCACCAGTCTGTGCTACCAGGAAGGTAGCTTCCCATCTAAATATCTTTGAAAAACTACGTGAGGAGCTCTGAGATATAACACACACATGCTGAGCATACTTTGAGCTTTGCAGATTGTAGCTTCATGAGGAATCCTATCAGCATATTATCTCCATGAAATTTTCTACATTCAAGGTTTCTGCTGTGCCTTCTCTAATGAAAATCTGTACTTCAGCCCTGCAGACTCTCCTGTGTTTATCTCATCCTTATTCTGTGTCTCAACATTATCAACATTGTTTTGGGAAAACTTTATATTTATATACCCCTTAGAATTCTCTTTAACTGTTTCTTGGTACACTCTGTTACAGTTAAATACCTGCACATTAAGTTTTCCTTGTTTAAATTACTACATGACTCTGTATATTGGTGAAAGAAATATAAAATAAAAGCTTCCCGAATTAAAAACTTAGAAGTTAAATTTTATTGCTGACTAGACATATATCACATTTTATTAATCAGCTTTAGTTGGGGACTATTTTGCACCGCTTTTTTACTTTTTTTAGGTTTAACTTTATTTACTTTTTGCACTTTTTTCTTTTTATTTATTCTTCGCTCATACAATACATCCTTCCCTCCCTCTCTACTCCTCACAGTGCCCCCCCACGTCCTTTCTCCCCTAGATCCACTGCTCCTCCCTTTCCCTTCAGAAAAGAGAAGGCCTCCCAGGGATATCAATGAACATGACATAAGATACAATATGACTAGGCACAAATCCTCATATCAAGGCTGGACTAGGCAACTCAGTAGGAGGAAAGGGTCTCAAGAGCAGGCAAAAGACTCAGATACACCACCACTCCCACTAGTAGGATTCTCACAAAAATCCCAAGCTAAACAACTTATATATTTTGTACAACATACATACAGAGGACCTGGTGCAGACCCAGATAGGCTCCCTGATTATCATTTCAGTCTCTGTGAGCCCCTATGAGCCCTGCTCAGTTGAATCTATTGACTATTAGTTGAATCTCCTGATGTCTTCAACCTCTCTGGCTCCCATAATCCTTCCTCCCTTTTTCTAGAGGGTTCCCCAATCTCTACATAGCATTTAGGTGTGGGTCTCTGTATTTGCTCCCATCAACTGCCAGAGGAAGCCTCTCTGATGATAATAGGGATATGCGCTATTTTATGAGTATAGAAAAACATCATTATGAATCATTTCTTGCCTTTTTTGCCAGTCATGTTTTGTCGTACCTTAGGTCTCTGGGCCATCTGGGCAGTGTTAAGCATGGACTCCCCCTTGTGCCATGGACCTTAAGTAAGACAAGTCATTGGTTGGCCACTCCTACCAGCTCTGAGCCGCCATTGCTCCAGCACATCTTGAAGGCAGGACAAATTGTAGGTCGAAGGTTTTGTGGCTGGGTTGGTGTTCCAGTCCCACTACTGGAAGCATTGACTTGTTACAGAAGATGGACAGTTCAGACTTCATATCCTCCATTGCTAGTAGTCTTCTCTAGGGTTACCTTCTTAGGTTCCTGGAAGTTTCCACTACACCAGGTTTCCACATCATGTCCCACAAAGTCCTCCCCAATTCTATTCATCTCTCCTCATACTCTCTCCCTCCATCCTTGCCTGATCCCTCCTGCTCCCATCACCACTTGCCTTCAGTCCACCAAAAAATCTATTATAATTTCCCTTCCCCATGAGATCCATGCATCCTTACTAGAGCCTTGCTTGTTACTTAGCCTTTCTGGGGTATGTGAATTATAGCTTGACTATCATTTGTATAATGGCTAATGTCTACTTATAAATGAGTACATACTATGCTCATCTTTCTGAGTATGGGTTACCTCACTCAGGATGAATTTTTTGAATTTCATTCGACTGCAAATTTCATGATGTCAATTGTTTTTAACTGTGGAGTACTACTCCATTGTGTAAATATACTATACTTTCTTTATCCATTATTCAGTTGAGGGGGTGTCCTGATTGTTTCCAGTTTCTGGCTATTCTGAATAAAGCTGCAGTGAACATAGTTGAGCAAGTGTCCTTGTGGTAGGATAGAGCACTTTTTGGACATACCCCAAGAGTGACACACCCAGGATTGATTTTCACAGTGCTGTACATGTTTGAACTCCTACCAGCAATAGTGAAGTGTTTCTTTTGCTCCACATTCCTCTGTAACATAAGCTGTCACTTGTGTTATTGATCTTGGCCATTCTGACAGGTATAAGTTGGAATCTCAAAGTTGTTTTGATTTACATTTCCCTGATGGCTAATGATTTTGAACACTTCTTTAAGTGTTTCTCTGCCATTTGAGGTTTCTCTGTTGAGAATTCTCTGATTAGGCCTATACTCCATTATTTTTATTGGATTATTTGGTTTGTTGATGTCTAGTTTCTTGAGTTCTTTATATATTTTGGATATTAGCCCTCTATCAGATGTGGAGCTGGTGTAAATCTCTTCCCATTCTCTAGGCTTCCATTTTGTCATATTGACACTGTCCCTTGCCTTACTGAAGACTTTCAGTTTCATGAGGTCCCATTTATTAATTGTTGAGCTTAGTGCCTGTGGTATTGGTGTACTCTCTAGGTAGTTGTCTACTTTGCCAATACATTCAATACTATTCCCTCATTTCTCTTCTATCAGGTTCAGTGTAACTGGATTTATGTTGAAGACTTATTCACTTGAACTTGAGTTTTATTCAGGGTGATAGATATGGATCTATTTTCATTCTTCTACATGCAGATATCAAGTAAGAACAGCACCATTTTTGAAGATCTTTTCTGCTTTCCATTGTGTCTTTCAAGCTTCTTTTTTAAAAATCATGGGCCCATAGGTGTGGGGGTATATGTCTGGACCTTTGATTCTATTTATGAACCTGTCTGTATTTATGCCAATACCATGTGCTTTTGTTTACTATAACTCTGTAGTACAACTTGAAATTATAGATAGTGATATCTCTGGAAGTTCTTTTATTGTTCATGATTGTTTAACTATCCTGAGATTTTTGTTTTTCCATGTGGCATTGAGAATTTGTCCTTTAAAGTTCTATAAAGAATTGTGTTGGAATTTTGATGAAGATTGCATTGTATCTATAGACTGCTTTTGGTAGGATGCCTATTTTTGATATGTTAATCCTATGGATCCATAGTGTGATCTTTCCATCTTCTGATATCTTTTTCAATTTCATCCTTCAAATTCTTTTTTTTTTTTTTTTTGGTTTTTTGAGACAGGGTTTCTCTGTGTAGTTTTGTGCCTTTTCCCTGGAACTCACTTGGTAGCCCAGTCTGGCCTCGAACTCACAGAGATCCGCCTGGCTCTGCCTCCCAAGTGCTGGGATTAAAGGCGTGCGCCACCACCACCTGGCTCATCCTTCAAATTCTTGAAGGTTTTATCATACAAGTCTTTCACTTGCTTGGATAGGGTTACCCCAAGATATTTTTTATTGTTTGTGTCTTGTGAAATGTGTTTGTCCCCCTCTATTTCTTTCTCAGTCCATTTGGCATTTTGTGTATAGGAGGGCTACTGATGTTTCTGAGTTTATCTTGTATCCAATCACTTCCTGAAGGTATGTATTAACTTTAAGAGTTCCCTGGTAGAATTTTTGAGGTTGATTATGTATATTATTACATAGTCTACAAATAAAGATACTTTGACTTCTTCCTTTCCAATTTGTATGGCCCTGATCTCCTTCACTTACTGCTCTAGCTAGAACTTCAAGTACTATATTGAAAAGATATAGAGAGAGTAGACAGCCTGTCTTGTTCCTGATTTTAGTGGAACTGTTTTTAGTTTCTGTCCATTTAGTTTGATGTTGGCTATAGGCTTGCTGTAAATTTCCTTTATTATGTTTGGGTATTGTCTTAGTTAGGGTTTCTATTGCTGCAGTGAAGCACCATGACCAAAAAGCAAGTTTGGGAACAAAGTTTATTAGGCTTAGACTTCAGCATTGCTGCTCATTACTGAAGGATGTTAGGACAGAAACTCAAACAGGGAAGATTCCCAGAGGCAGGAATTGATTCAGAAAACATGGTGGAGAGCCACTTATTGGTTTGTTTCTTATGGCTTGCTCAGCCCACCTTCTTATAGAACCAAGGACAGGCAGACTAGTGATGGTACCACCCACCATGGGCTGTACCTATTGATCACTAAATGAGAAAATGCCTTACAGCTAGATCTCACTGAGGCATTTCCTCAATTGAGGCTCCTTTCTTTGATGACTCAAGCTTGTGTCAAGTTGACACACAAAACTAACAAGTACAGTTATGTCTCTTGCATCCCCAATCTTTCCAAGACTTTTATCACAAAGGGGTGTTGGATTTTGTCAAAGGCTTTTTTCAGTATCTAATGAGATGATCATGTGTTTTTTTTTCTCTTCTTTTAGTTTGTTTATATGGTGGATTACACTGAATGATTTTTATATGTTGAACCATCCCTGCATCTGTGGTATGAATCCTACTTGATTATGGTGGGTGTTATTTTTGGAGCTTTCTGGCATTTGGTTTGGAAGTATTTTATTGAGTTCTTTTACATGTATGTTCATAAGGAAAATTGGTCTGTAATCCTCTTTCTTCTTTTGCATCTTCATGAGGTTTATCAGGGTGCTGTTGACTCATAAAATAAATTTGGTAATGTTCTATGGTGATATTTTATTTGTGCTGATATGTGATTTTATTTGTGTGTTAAATAAATAAAGTTACCTGGGTGTCAGAGCTAATAGCAAGCCATAGCAGAAGTCTGGCAGTGGTAGCATATGCCCTTATTCCTGATCACATGATAGGCAGATCTCTGTGTGTTCAAGGATACAGCCAGCATGGAGACACACACCTTTAATCTCAATCCCAACCATAGAAGACCTGGAGGTCTGTATAGGCAGGCAGTGACAAGGAGGCCATGTGGTTGGGTTTACAACTGATGAGAAGGCAGAACAGAAAGTCAATAAAATGACAGGTACACAGGAAGTAGGTCTCTTTCTCAGGGGAAGAATGGCA
The DNA here is from genome assembly GCF_903995425.1 of Onychomys torridus. NCBI lineage: Eukaryota > Metazoa > Chordata > Mammalia > Rodentia > Cricetidae > Onychomys > Onychomys torridus. The sequence goes on along the minus strand of NC_050448.1, from coordinate 80,644,296 downwards.
GCAGCAGCAAAGGGTAAAAAGGTGGTTTTAAGTCTCAGCTCTTAGCTACTGCTCTGACCTTTTGGGCTTTTAACTCTGCATTTGGTTCTGTGTTTCTTATTTAATAAGACCAGGTTACATCTACAATGTTCCTTCTCTTTCTATTTTGTGGAATAGTTTGAGGAGTATTGGCATTAACTCCTTTTTGAAAGACTGGTAGAATTCTTCACCAAAACCATCTGGCCCTGGTGGGTTTTTGTTGTTGTTGTTGTTGTTTGTTTTTTGGGTTTTTTTTGTTGGTGTTGTTTAACAACTGCTTCTAATTCCTTTGGGGTTATATGTCTATTTAATCTGTTTATCTGATCTTGATTTAACTTTAGTAGGTGGTACCAATTGACAAAATTGTCCACTTTTTTTAGATTTTTCAATTTTGTGGAGTACAGGTTTTTAAAGTATGACATAATGATGATTTGGATTTCCTAGGTGTCTTTTGTTATGTCTCTTTTTTGTTTCTGATTTGTTAATTTGGATAGTCTCTGTATGTCTTTCAGTTAGTTTGGATAAGGGTTTGTCTATCTTGATGATTTTCTCAAAGAACCAACTCTTTGTTCCCTTGATTCTTTGTGTTGTTCCCTTTGTTTCTATTTTATTAATTTCAGCCCTCAGTTTATTTCCTGTTGTCTATTCCTCTTGTGTATGCTTGCTTCTTTTTGTTCTCGAGTTTTCAGGTATGCTGTTAAGTTGCTAGTATGAGTTCTCTTCAATTTCTCTATGTAGGCCCCTAAATGCTATGATTTTTTGTCTTGACCCAGTAATCCTTCAGGAGAGAGTTGTTCAGTTTCCATGAATTTGTAGGCTTTCTGTGGTTTCTGTTACTGTTGAAATCCAGCGTTAATCTGTGGTTGTCTGATAAAATGCAAGGGATTATTTAAATGTTCTTGTATCTATTGAAACTTGGTTTGTGACCTAATATGTGGTCTTTTTGGAGAATGTTATATGAAGTATTGAGAAGAATGTATATTCTTTTTTGTTTGGGTGAAATGTTCTGTAGATATCTGTTAGGTATATTTGGTTTATAAGGTCTGCTAGCTTCAGTATTTCTCTGTTTAGTTTTTATATAGATGACCTGTCCATTGGTGAGATTGGGGTACTGAAGACTCCCACTATCCACATGTGATGATTGATGTGTAATTTAAGCTTTAGTAATGTTTCTTTTACAAACATGAATACTCTTGCATTCAGGGCATAAATGTTAAGAATTAAAAGGTCATCTTGGTTGAATTTTTCTTTATGAGCATGAAGTGTCCTTTCCTGTCTTTTTTTGCTTAATTTTAGTTGGAAATCTATTTTGTTAGATATTAGAATGACTTACACCATCTTGCTTCTTAGGTTCATTTGCTTGAAAAAAATCTTGTTCCAGCCCTTTACTCTGAGGTAAATTTAGATTTTGATATTGACAAGTGTTTCTTTTATGGAGCTAAAGAAGGGATCCTGTTTCCACATCCATTCTGCTAGTCTGTGTCTTTTTATTGGGAATTGAGTCCATTGATATTGAAAGATATCAATGACCAATGATTATTAATTCCTCTTATTTTGTTATTGCTCTCTCTCTCTCTCTCTCTCTCTCTCTCTCTCTCTCTCTCTGTGTGTGTGTGTGTGTGTGTGTGTGTGTGTGTGTGTCTGTGTCTGTGTCTGTGTCTGTGTCTGTGTCTGTGTGTGTCTGTGTGTTTTCCTTCTTTTGGTTTTGTTGATGTGAGATTATGTCCTTTGTTTTAATGGTGTAGTCCTTGGGTTGGAGTTTTCTTTCCAGTATCTTCTCTAGTTCTGGATTTTTAGATAGATATTGTTTGAATATGGCTTTATCATGGAATATCTAATTTTCTCCAACTTCTGTGATTGACTATTTCTCCTATAATAGTCCAAGTTAGATTCTGTGGTCTCTTAGAGTCTGCAGGACATCTGCCTAGGCCTTTCTGGCTTTTAGAGACTCCATTGAGAAGTTTGATGTAATTTCAATAGGTCTAGCTTTATGTGTTGATTGCTCTTTCCCCCTTTGAATCTCTAATTTCACATTGGTGTAGGAGCACTGTAATTGTAGATGTATGATGCTGTGCTGTGTTTTACATTAAATTGGGCATCTGAACTCAGGTCTTCATGCTTGACTGGTAAGCATTTTACCAACTGAATTATCTTCCCAGCACATATACTTCAGTTTATGGAACTTTGTATTGTTATACCATCCCATCAATAATGTATGAGAATCCTTGCTGCTTTATATTGTCTTAAATATTTGCTGTTTCACAGCCCTATTTTGAAACAAGTATTAAAAGGCTCATGTTCCAGATGGATGCTCTGGGCTGGATGGGAGCTCTGGTCCAGATGAGAGTGCTGGCTGGATAGGAGCTGGGGGCTGGATGACTCTCAGGAAGTCCCTGGGGTCTCCTTATCTTGTCCAGATGGGAGTTCCAGGGGAGGATGGAAGCTCTGGTCCAGATGGGAGTTCTGGGACTGATGGTAGGTGGGGGCTCTCTGGTCCAGATGGGAGTTCTGTGGCAGGATGGAATGCTGGAGGTTGATTTCTAAGTCTCTGGAAGTGGCTGGGGTCTCCAGCAGATGGGTGTGGGGGCAGGGCGTGGAGGTTGTATGGTTCACTGGAGGGTCTAGGAGAGGGGGATCCTTCCTGGTGGGGATGGGGGAGTCCTGCCCTATGGCCAGAACCTGGGGTCCATTTGGGCAGGACTTTCCTGGAGTGGTTTGTGCCCAGGGCTGGGACCCAAGTGCGGCCCTCTCTGGGTGTGACACCAGGCACTCACCTCTGGTCCAGGTGGGTCTATTCTCTGAGTCTCAGGAGGCGGGTGGGGTCTCAGAGCAAATGGGTGTGGGGGCAGGGTATGGAGACTGCAGGGACTGCCAGCAGTCTTAGAAAAGGGGAGCCTTCCTGTAGAGCCCACCAAATGGCCAGAAAATGGGGCCAAGTTGGGCAGGTCCTCCCGGGATGGCTGGTGCCCTGGAGTGGGACCCAGAGGTAGTTGCCTCTCTGACTATGACAACAGGCACTAACCTCTAGTCCAGATAGGAGTTCCAGGGTAGATGGGAGCTCATCTGGACCAGAGCTCCCATCAGGCCCAGAGCTTCCATCTGGACCAGAGAGAGGCTCCCTAAATCTGTCAGCTCTGTCTGGACCAAGTATACTAATAAGACCAAGAATGAATCCATTAGGAGATGGGCACACGTCAAGGCAGTAGTACATACAACAAAATTTAAAAAAATACAGCGTCACCAGAACCCAGCCCTTCTCCAACAGCTAGACCAGAACGTCACAGAATGGAAGAAGCAGAAGAAAACAAACTAAGAAGTAACATCATGAAGAGGCCAGAGCCTTATATAGAAGAAATCAAAAATAAAGTAGAGGAACAGACAAACAAAAAATGGGAAGAACACTATAAAAAACTAGAGGAAAGGACAATTAAAGCAGAAGAAAACAATAAGTCCCTGAAAGAAAATCAGGAAAAGGCAACAAAACAGATGAGGGAAACAGTCCAAGACTTGAAGAGGGAAATAGAAAAAATGAAGAAGACACTAGCAGAAGGAATGCTGGAAATAGAAAATCTGAGTAAACGAACAGGAACTTCAGATGTAAGTATAACCAACAGAATGGAAGAGATGGAAGAGAGGATCTCAGGTGTTGAAGATACGGTAGAAAAAATAGATTCATAAGTCAAAAAAAAAAAAAAAAAAACACTAAAACCAACAAAGTCATGACCCAAAATGTCCAAGAAATTTGGGACACCATGAAAAGATCAAACCCACAAATAATAGGAAGGAGAAGAATACCAACTCAAAGGCACAGAAAATATATTTAACAAGATCATAGAAGAAAAACTTTCACACCTTAAAGAACTAAATGCCTATGAAGATACAGGAACCCTATAGAACACCAAAGAGAATAGACCCCCCAAAAAATTCCCTCACCACATAATAATTAAACGACTAAACGTACAGAATAAGAAAGAATATTAAGGGCAGCAACAGAAAAAGGCCAAGAAACTTATAAAGGCAAACCCATCAGAATAACACCCGAATTCTCAATAAGACTTTGAAAGCCAGAAGGACCTGGACAGATATAATGCACACAACTAGGAGACCATGGATGCCAGCCTAGACTAATATACCCAGCAAAACTTTCAATCATCATAGATGGAGTGAACAAGACCTTCCAAGACAAAGCCAGATTTAAACAATACTTATCCACAAACCCAGCCCTACAGAAAGCACTAGAAGGAAAATTCCAACCTAAGGAAAGCAGATACACCCATGAAAACACAGGCAATAGATAACACCACAGCAGAAAACCCCAAAGAAGAGAAGTACACACACACTACCACCAAAAAATAAAAATGACAACAGGAACGAACAAGCACTGGTCATTAATATCCCTTAATGTCAATGGACTTAATTCACCTATAAAAAGACACAGAATAACAGAATGGATCTGAAAACAGGACCCATCTTTCTGCTGCATACAAGAAACACACCTCAAATTCAAAGACAGACACCTCCTAAGAGTAAAGGCTGGAAAAAGACTTTCCAATCAAATGGTCTTAAGAAGCAAGCTGGTGTAGCCATCCTAATATCCAGCAAAATAGACTTCAAACTAAAATCAATCAAAAGAGATGATAAAAGACATTACACACTCATCACAGGAAAGATCCACCAAGATGAAGTCTCAATTGTGAACATTTATGCCCCAAACACAAGGGCACCCACATATGTAAAAGAAACATTACTAAAGCTTAAATCACATATAAAACCCCACACATTAATAGTGGGAGACTTCAACACCCCACTTTCACCTCTGGACAGATCGGCCACATTGAAACTTAACAGAGACATAATGGACTTAACTGATGTTATGGCACAAATGGACTTAATCCATATCTACAGAACATTCCACCCAAACAAAAAAGAATAAACCTTCTTCTCAGCACCCCATGGAACCTACTCTAAAATTGACCACATACTTGGCCACAAAGCAAATCTCAACAGATACAAAACAATTGGAATAACCCCCTGTGTTCTATCAGACCACCATGGTTTAAAGTTAGATCTCAAAATCAACAAAAAAAAACTAAAGAAATCCTACAATCTCATGGAAACTGAACAATGCTCAACTGAATCACCAATGGGTTAAGGAAGAAATAAAGAAAGAAATTAAAGACTTCCTAGAGATCAATGAAAATGAATACACCACATACCCAAACTTATGGGATACTATGAAAGCAGTGCTAAGAGGGAAATTCATAGCACTGAATGCCCACAAAAAGAAGCTGGAGAAATCTCACGCTAGTGACCTGACAGCACACTTGAAATCCCTTGAACAGGAAGAAGCAAAGTCTCCCAGGAGGAACAGGCACCAGGAAATTATAAATTGAGAGCTGAAATCAATAAAATAGAAATAAAGAGAACAATACAAATGATTAATGAAACGAAGAGTTAGTTCTTTGAGAAGATCAACAAGATAGACAAGCCCTTATTCAAACTAACCAAAAGACAGAGAGAGAGCATCCAAATTAACAAAATCAGAAATGAAAAGGGGGACATAACAACAGACAATGAGGAAATCCAGAGAATCATCAGGTCATACTTCAAAAACCTCTACTCCACAAAACTGGAAAATCTAAAACAAATGGATAATTTTCTGGATAGGTACCACATACATAAGTTAAATCAAGACCAGATAAACCATTTAAATAGTCCAATAACCCCTAAGGAAATAGAATCAGTCATAAAAAGTCTCCCAACCAAAAAAAGGCCTGGAACAGATGGTTTCACTGCAGAATTCTACCAGATCTTCAAAGAAGACTTAATAGAAATACACTTTAAATTGTTCCACACAATAGAAGCAGAAGGAATATTACCAAACTCCTGCTATGAGACTACAATTACCCTGATTCCTAAACCAAACAAAGATGCAACAAAGAAAGAGAACTACAGACCGATCTCCCTCATGAACATCGATGCAAAATACTCAATAAAATTCTGGCAAACAGACTCCAAGAACACATCCAAACAATTATCCACCATGATCAAGTAGGCTTCATCCCAGGGATGCAAGGGTGGTTCAACATATGAAAGTCTGTCAATATAATGAACCATATAAACAAACTCAAGGAAAAAAAACACATGATCATCTCACTAGATGCAGAAAAGGCATTTGACAAAATCCAACACCCCTTCATGATAAAGGTCTTGGAGCGATCAGGAATACAGGGAACATACCTGAACATAATAAAGGCAATCTACAGCAAGCCAACAGCAAACATCAAATTAAATGGAGAGAAACTCAAAGCAATACCACTAAAATCAGGAACAAGGCAAGGCTGTCCCCTCTCCCCCTACTTATTCAATATAGTACTTGAAGTTCTAGCCAGAGCTATAAGACAACATAAAGAGATTAAGGGGATACTAATTGGAAAGGAACAAGTCAAGCTCTCCCTATTTGCAGATGACATGTTAGTATACATGAGTGACCCCAAAAATTCAACCAAGGAACTTATACAGCTAATAAAAACCTTCAGCAACATTGCAGGATACAAGATCAACTCAAAAAAATCAGTACCCTTTCTATATACAGTAGACAAATAGGCTGAGAAGGAAATCAGAGATACATCACCCTTTACAATAGCCACAAATGATATAAAATACCTTGGGGTTACTCTAACTAAGCATGTGAAGGACCTATATGACAACTTTAAGTCCCTGAAAAAAGAAATTGAAGAAGATGTCAGAAAATGGAAACATATCCCATGCTCATGGATAGGCAGGATTAACATAGTAAAAATGGCGATCTTACCAAAAGCAATCTACAGATTCAACACAATTCCCATCAAATTACCAACACAATTCTTCACAGATCTGGAAAGAATAATACTCAACTTCATATGGAAAGACAAAAAAACCAGGATAGCCAAAAGAATCCTGTACAATAAAACAACCTCTGGAGGCATCACAATACCCGACCTCAAGCTCTACTATAGAGCTACTGTAATAACAACTGCTTGGTACTTGCATAAAAACCAACATGTGGACCAATGGAATCGAGTTGAAGACCCTGACATTAACCCACACACCTAAGAACATGTAATTTTTGACAAAGAAGCCAAAAATGTACAATGGAAAAAAGATAGAATCTTCAACAAATGGTGCTGGCATAACTGGATGTCAATGTGTAGAAGGCTTCAAAGAGATCCATATCTATCACCATGCACAAAACTTAAATCCAAGTGGATCAAAGACTTCAACATTAATCCAGCTACTCTGAACCTGATACTAGAGAAAGTAGGAAGTATTCTTGAATGCATTGGCACTGGAGATCACTTTCTAAATATAACACCAGTAGCACAGAAACTGAGAGAAACAATCAATCAATGGGACCTGTTGAAATTGAGAAGCTTTTGTAGAGCAAAGGACACAGTCAACAAAACAAAGCGACAGCCTACAGAATGGGAAAAGGTCTTCACCAACCCCACATCTGACAGAGGGCTGATATCCAGAATATATAAAGAACTCAAGAAATTAGACATCAAAATGGCCAACAGTCCAATTAAGAAATGGGCTACAGAACTAAACAGAGAATTTTCAACAGAGGAAGTTCAAATGGCTGAAAGACATTTAAGGAATTGCTCAACATCCCTAATTATCCAGGAAATGCAAATCAAAATGACTCTGAAATACCACCTTACACCTTTCAGAATGGCTAAGATCAAAAGCACAGAAGACAGCTTATGCTGGAGAGGATGTGGAGCAAGGGGAACTCTTCTCCACTGCTGGTGGGAATGCAAGCTTGTACAGCCACTTTGGAAATCAATATGATGCTTCCTTAGAAAATTGGGAATTCATCTCCCCAAAGACCCAGCTATAGCACTCTTGGGCATATACCCAAGGTATGCTTAATCATACCACAAGGGCATTTGCTCAGCTATGTTCGTATCAGCTTTGTTTGTAATAGCCAGAACCTGGAAACAACCTAGATGACCTTCAACTGAAGAATGGATAAAGAAAATATTGTACATATACACAATGGAGTACTAGTCAGGAGAGAAAAACAATGACATCATGAGGTTTGCAGGCAAATGGGTGGATCTAGAAAAAAGCATCCTGAGTGAGATAACCCAGACTCAGAAGGACAAACACGGTATGTACTCACTCATAAGAGGATACTAAATGTAAAACAAAGATGACTAGACTGCTACACAACTCCAGGGAGGCTCCCTAGAAAACAGGACCCTAGGAAAGGCCCAAGGATCACCCAATGACAGAGAAATGGATGAGATCTACATTAACAACCTGGACGACAGTGGGAGTTATGAAGGGCAAGGTTTGAGGGAAAGAAAGCTTAGGGGAGCAGGAGATCCCAGCTGGATCAAGAACAGAAAGGGAGAATGAGGAATAACAGACCATGATAAATGAAGACCACACGAGAACAGAAATAGGCAGAGTGCTGTAGAGGTCCCCAGAAATCCACAATGATATATCCTCTGTAGTCTGCTGGCAATGGTCGAGAGAAAGCCTGATCTGACCTAGTCTGGTGATCAGATGGCCAAACACCCTAACAGTTGTCTTGGAACTCTCATCCAATAACTGATGGAAGTGGATGCAGAGGTCCTCAGCCAGGCCCCAGGTGTAGCTCCAGGTGTCCAACTGTGGAGAAAGAGGAGGGACTGCAAGAGTGTGAATTGTTGAATCCAAGATTGCAAAAAGCACAGGGACAAATAGCCAATCGAATGGAAGCACATGAATTATGAACCAAAGGCTGTGGAGCCCCCAGCTGGATCAGACCCTCTGGATAAGTGAGACCACTGAATAGCTTGATCTGTTTGGGAGGCACCCAGGCTGTGGGACCAGAACCTGTCCTCAGTGCATAAGCTTGCTCTTTGGAACCTTGGGCTTACACAGGGACACATGCTCAGCCTGGAAGGAGGGGACAGGACCTGCCTGTACTGAATCCACCAGGTTTAAATAAATCCCCAGGGGTGTCTTGGCCCTGGAGGAGATGGGAATGGAGGGGAGGGCCTGGGGGAAGGTGGAGGTGGGTGCAGCATGGGTGAGGACAGGGGAACCCATGGCTGATGTATAAAATTAAAACACATAATAGTAATAAGAAGAAGAAGAAGAAGAAGAAGAAGAAGAAGAAGAAGAAGAAGAAGAAGAAGAAGAAGAAGAAAATGAAAATGAAAAAGAACTCCATCTGCCATATTCCTTAGTGTTTGTTAACATACAAGTAAAAGGATAGGTACGCAAATAAGCTAAAATGCTCATTCTAATGATATGTATTTAAATATATATAAATTAGAGTGAAATATAGACATAGTAATTTGTAAATTTCCTGCATTTTTAACAAGGTTTATGCAACAAGCGTTCATTTAACTTTATTGTGTTTCAGACAATACTATGGATATTTGGTCTCTCTATTCAGTAAAGAAAATAGAGAAAATTCTCTGCCCACAAAGAGTTTATTTATTAGCAAGTGAGACAGATAATAAATGATAAATACAATTATGTGTTATATAGTATGTGAAATACTGTAATGTGTTACAAAAATGTACTGGGTAAAGCAGCCTGAAAATGCCAGTAAAGGGCCATCAGGAGTATTTTTTATTATTATTATGTGTTTTAATTTTATACATCAGCCATGAGTTCCAAACAGCCAGCTCATGCACCAAGGGCAGGTCCCCGTCCCACAGCCTGGGAGCCTCCCAAACAGATCAAGCTATTCAATTGTCTCACTTATCCAGAGGGCCTGATCAGCTGGGGGCTCCACAGCTGTTGGTTCAGAATTCATGTGCTTCCATTCAATTGGCTATTTGTTCCTGTGCTTTTTGCAATCTTGGATTCAACAATTCACGCTCTTGCAGTCCCTCCTCTTTCTCCACAGTTGGACACCTGGAGCTACACCTGGAGTCTGGCCAAGGATCTCTGCATCCACTTCCATCATTTATTGGATGAGAGTTCCAAGATGACTGCTAGGGTGTTTAGTCATCTGATCACCAGACTAGGTCAGATCAGGCCCTCCCTCAACCATTGCCAGCAGTCTACAGTGGATATATCATTGTGGATTTCTGGGGACTTCTCCAGCACTCTGCCCATTCCTGTTCTCATGTGGTCTTCATTTATCATGGTCTGTTATTCCCCATTCTCCCTTTCTGTTCTTGATCCAGGAGATCTGGAATCTCCTGCTCCCCTAAGCCATCAGGTTTTAAAGAGTGGTCACCCAGGCCATTGACAAGAGGATGTGTGAACAGGACAATTTTCTTCAGCACTTGACTTGTAGACTTAATGTACTCTGATATATTGGGAATCTTAATAATTTGTGTCCCAGGGATCTTGCACTTTAGTTTACACTAAACATGAAAGTTATGTGAGCAAACAGATGAAAGAAGTGGAAACAGCCTTGCCTCCACCTAGGTGCTGGTGCTGCTGTTAGAGGGAGAGAACTTCTCAAAGCACAATGTACTCCCTGGCTTGTAAAAGGAGCAACAGTGAGAAGGTTTAAGAAAAGAGAAGATAAAGTTGCAGGAGATGTGGTCAACGGAAAGCTGATTATTTATCACAGGGGCAAGCAAATGTTTTATTTGAAGGACCATATATTAATTTATCATTTCTGGACCATATGGTATCTGTTGTACTCAAGCAAATAAACAAATTTTGTATTTCACAAAATATTGCTGTTGGTTTTTTTTCATACATTCAAAATATGGAAACTCCAATGGTGGTGGGAAGAGACCTATAATAATGTCCCAGCCACTTAGGAGATAAAGGCAGGAAGACCAGGATTTCAAGGTAAGTCTTAGCTATATGGTTAGTTTAAGACTAGTGAGAGATATAAGAGACTTCATTAAAAACATTAATTAACTAATGTTCTATTTGACTTCATTAATCAATTAAAATGTGAAAACTACTCTTCAGGATATTGTGTAAACACAAGTATTGGGTCCAAGGACTATAGGTAGCAAACCCCTGGTTTCAAGCTTTGTAGGGCACTGTAAGAACTATTATTTAGAAGAAGCCTTGGTGGTTTGTAAGTAAACAGGAGGCTTGGTCACTTGTTCTGAAAATGCACAATCAGGCCACAGCAGTGATCCTCGGAGAGACAGCAGCTCAGATAATAATGGCAATTGTAAGGAATCTCAGAGTTGGCTCAAGACAAAGTTCTCAGCACGAAGGAGATGTATTTGCCCCAAAGGGACAAAGGACAGGGAATAAGAGACAAAGACAGGAGATAGAAGAAGAAGTAAGGGAAGGGAACAAGGGATAGGGGATAAGAAGGACAAGGGGGAAGAGGAAGGAGTATTTGTCCTAGGGGAACAAAGGACTGCCTCTTGACAGAGATGTAACAAAGTGGCCCTAGGCAAATGGTAGTTTATGAAGGTAAAAAAAGGAAACTGTATGTTAGGGTGAGGTGTTTAATTTTAATTGGGTGTGTTGATTAGGTGATCCAAAGGGGACTTTTAATTGCTGGACTTCAATACTTTGATGGCTGGACCTCGGTAGTCAGCCTCAGAAAGAGGAAGTCAAAAAATAAGGGAAGAGACCTTGGTGGATAGCTTTAGGAATGTGATCTAGTGATTTTTAGAAAGGCAGAGGGAATGGGAGAGCAAAGCAAGGCCTGCAAGAACCATGTTTGCCTGCTGGAGCTGACTAGAGTCACTTCAGCAACAATGGAAGCAATCAGAAGAGACTGGCTATATTTTCATCCACGCTGTAATCTTTTCAACTTTTTTTCCAACATAATATTTTTATTTATTATTTGTGAATTTCATACAATGCATCCTGATCACACTCACTCCACAATCTTTCCAAGGCCACCTTTCCACGCTGGTAGACTCCCTACCCCCTCATAAAAAAAATATACCTAGTACAATTTGTGTTGTACTATATACTTAGTGAAGCATGGTAAAACTCCCAGTGGTCATCCTCTTTAAGATAATTGAGTCCTTTCCCAAGTCCTGTCAGAAGCCAATGACTGAAAATCTACACTTCAGCATCTTTATCACAGTTTTTAAGGATTCTCCTCAATAGCTTCCTGTCTAGACTGTTTCTTCTTTTCTTTGGGGTGGGAGTAGTTGTTGCAGGAGTCTTCAATGTCTCTCATTCTCAGTTATGAGTCTGGAGTCTTCAATACTACTGCAACAGATGCTTCCTTGTCCATAACAGGCAGCAGTGGCATGGGTCATGAACGTCCACATGGTTTCCCAAAGCTGCAGGGATCATGAGCAACCACACAGTCTCCAGTCGTATTCCAGATCATGGACCTCATCATTGCCTCCAGCAGCAGCATGGACCACAAACATCAATGTGTCTACCATAGCTGGTTAGCTCAACATTCGTAAGCAGCAGGGAAGACAGGGACAGGAAGTGATGAAGATCAAAAAGAAAGGCAGAAGGGAGGTATGGGAAACCAGTAGAATCAAGGAAAGGAATGTGGAGGGCAAACTGTGTTAAATGCTGCTGTGGAGTCAAGTTGTATGAGGCCTGAGAACTGAGTAGTGTACCTGTTATGGACACCCCAGACAAGCACGATGACAGTTAAGTACAGCTGGGTGCTGAAGACCTGAGTGTAGTAGGTTCTGGAGAAAACAGAAAGAAAAGAATTGAAAATATTTAAAAATACATTCATCGGCCTGGTTACCTTAAAGAGTATAAAATGATTGGGATTAAGAATAAAAATATTTTTCATAAAGGGGCAGGCTCCCTATGGGTACCAACAAAGCATGGCGTATCAAGTTACAGTAAGACTAAGCAACTTTCCCATGTATTAAGACTGGGCAAGGCAATCCAGTATGAGGAATAGGTTCCCAAAAGCCAGCCCTCTCTGAAGAGAAACAGAGGAGGAGTGGGGGGAGCAGAAGAGAGGTAGGGGGGGGTGTGAAGAGAGCAGGGAGGGAAGCTTTGATAGGGATGTAAAATAAATAAATTTATTTTAAGAAAAAATAAAAGTATTTTTGAGAGAAAGCCAAGAGCAGCCACTGACCTTGTAGCCTGGTCATCAGTGGTACAAAAAAGCAAATATATGATGGAGAGGTGTGAAAGACAGAAACATGGAGCAGTGATTGTGCTATGGAAAGAGGCAGAACTGGAGATGTGGTGTTGGTGACAGGTGGGAGAGGGGGTTGTGATCTGCTTACTGTCATTGCCCAGATAGATGATGTTCAACAGCATCAGCCTGCAGCTTAAGTAGATGCAACTCAGCCCCTGGGCCTGTCATCTGACTGGGGAACCCCTGGCTCTAGGAAACAATGGAAGCCCTAGATGAGGAAAGGTTCACTTTCTGGATTATACCTCCTCAAAGAACTACCATGGCCTGTGATGCCATAGAAGGTCATGTTAGTGTCTGTGGTCCATGCTGCTGCCTCAGGCCATGATGAAAGCTGAGAGTGTCACTGCCTGATGCCTTCCTTAGTGATGTCCTTTGGCTTTGCTGCCTTGGGGTACCTGATAAGTAACATATATAACCACCACTTGAGGCCATGTTGAGGCTCATGGTCCATGCAGCCACTGAGAGCCAGGAGTGGATCAGTGGTCCTGATACAGTCAAGGATGTCTACACCCATGTTACCACTTAAGGCCATGCACATGTCCATGGTCTGAACTGCTGCCTGAAGCCATGTTAACATCTGTGCAGGCAGGAGACCTGGCCCTGCCACAATCCCCAGTGGCAGCTGTACTGTAGCACCAACAATGCCATGAGTGCAGAAGAACAAGGCCCACATCTCACTGGCCCACAGCATGATAATAGTGACACAGGTGGTGGGTGGCATGGGCACCAGAGAGCTGGTCCCACCCCTCACCAGCCCACAGCACTGCTGTGCAGGTGGTGGCATGGGCACCAGAGAGCTGGCTCTGGCCATTTCAAGGCTCTCCTCAGGTGATGACTTCTGGTGTAGATGCAAATAGAGGAAGACTCATCCTCCCTTTAGGAGGCTGCCCACTAGGAATCTGACCATGCTCCAGTGAAAATATAGACAACACAAAATGGACTTTTTTATTTGTGGGGGGACATTTTCCTTCCACAGGAGGGAGAACAGACATGGGAAGACAAGTATTTTTGACTGTTGATGCAATGGGACCAGCCACATCACACTTCTGTTGGCATGCCTTCCCTGCTGTGATGGACTGTACTCATCATGATGGTCAGTGTCCCTTATTAAACTGTGCACCAAAATAAACCTTTCCTCATTTAAGTTGCTTCTTATTAATTATTTGGTCATAGTGATGAACAGTAACTAATATAACCAGTGAAAGCATTTTCAGCTAAAAAAAAAAAAAAAGCCTAGCTAGCAAATTTTTTTCTCAGATTCAGCAATGAAGATGCATAAAGGCCACTGAAGTGGTGACTTACTGAGCCATGCTACATCCAGTGCTATGAGCAAAATATGGCAGTGTAGTCCACACAGCACTGATTGATTCTGAAGACATACAAGCTGCAAGAGAGAGTCATTTAGCCTTGCACAGGGTTGGGGATGATCCTGAGGCCAGCAGCATTCAGAATTTGCTGCAAGGAGGCCCTGAGAAGTCATTGCATGAAGCTAGGGAGGAGAAGCCAGTACAATGGGGATGCCAGGATGGTGGAGGTGACATGACTATCTGGGACATCTGTCAAGAAGAGCCAAAGATATGGAGTGGAACCATCCAAAGACATAGTCTGTATATGCCTCAGGAGGCAGAGTTGGAGAAATCCGACTAACAAAGTCTTCTGGAACCTGAATGACTCAGTCTAATGCCCCACACACCAAACATTGAGATGCATTGTTTTGCATTTGCTCTGTGGGGTTTGATTTTCTTTGACCTAATCTTTCCTTGTTATGTGTCATTCTGCCCTTTTGGATGGGAATGCTTAGTCTGTGCCATCATGTACTAGAAGTATAAAATTTTGTTTTGATTTTATACGATCTCACAGCAAAGGAGTGTCTAAGTCTCAGAAGAGACTTTGGACTTTTGAGCAACATTGGCAATGGTAAAGACTATGGGGACTTTAAAAATTGAAATGGGTGCATTTAGCATTATGAGATATCCTTGAGCTTGTGAGAATGCTGTGGTTTGAATTGGAAGTTTTTCCATAGGTTTCTGTGCTGTGGTCTTGGCTTCCAGGTGGTGCTGCTGTTTAATAGATTCTGTCTCAAAGGCTGAAAAACATTTAAGGAATTGCTCAACATCCTTAGTCATATACCCAAGGAATGCTCAGTCACACCACCAGGACACAGGCTTAACTATGTTCATAGCACCATTATTCATAATAGCCAGAACCTGGAAATAACATAGATGTCTGTCAGCTGAAGAATGGATTAAGAAAATGTGGCACATATACACAATGGAGTACTACTCAGCAGTAAAAAAAAAAAAAAAAAAAAATGACATTATGAAATTTGCAGGCAAATGGATGGAACTAGAAAATATCATCCTGAGTGAGGTAACCCAGACTCAGAAGGACAAACATGGTATGTAATCACTCAGAAGTGGATACTAGATGTAAAGCAAAGGATATCCAGACTACAACCCACAGCTTCAGAAAAGCTAGCTAACAAGGAGAACCTTAAGAATGATGCATGGATTGCCCTGCAAAGTAAAAATAGATGAGACTCCATGAGCAAACTGGGGAGTCTTCATCCAGTAACTGATGGAAGCAGATGTAGAGATCCACAGCAAGCACCAGGCTGAGCTCCACAAGTCCACTTGAAGAGAGAAAAGAGGGATTCTATGAGCAACGGGCATCAAGATCATTATGGGGAAACTTACAGAGACAAAAAAAATAACAAACTAGTGGGAACTTTTGAAATGTGGAGTAATAGCTGCAGAGCCCCCATGGGACTAGACTAGGCATTCTGCATAGGCAAGACAGTTGTTTAGCTTCAACAGTTTAAGGGGACCCTTGGCAGTGGACTCAGGATCTGCCCCAGGTGCATGATCAGGCTTTTTGGAGCCCAGTGCCTATCTTGGGACACCTTACACAGTCTTGGTGCAGGGGGGAGGGGCTTGGACCTGCCTCAACTGAATGTACCAGGCTCTGCTGATTCCCCATGGGAGGCCTTGCCTTGGAGGAGGTAGGAATGGGGGTGAGTCTGTGGTTAGTATGTAAAATGAATAGAAAATTTCCTCATAATAAAAAGAAGAAGAAAAAGAAGATTCTGGACCCCATCAGAGGAGTCACCTAGATGAAGGAAGTAGGTTACTGGGGGCAGGCTTGAGATTTTATATCCCAGCCCCACTTCCACCCACTCTGCTCCCTAACCGAGAATGGGTTGCTTCATGTGGGCAGTTATGAGCAAAATGAACCTTTCCTCCTTTAAATTGCTCCTTCTCAGGCATTTCACCATAGCATGAGAAGAAAGTAGCTGATGTATCTGGATAAACTTCTTTTACATCATGGCAGTGGGGTTTTATCCTGTGTGGGGGTTTTCTTTCTTTGGTTGATTGATTGACGTTTGTCTTTTCAGTGCTAGAGATTTAATAGAGGACATCAGTGTTGTAGGGTATCTACCAGAGATATACAAACATGGGTTTAAGCCAATAGCAAGTCTTTTTGGTTTTGACATTTTTTATTAAGAAAAAAATTTTTACTCATTTTACATACTAATCAAAGATCACCCTCATTCCTCCCCCTACCCCTCCGGCCTCCCCCTCCCAAGCCACTTCCCATTCCCTCCTACAAGAAGGTAAAGTCTCCCATGGGGAGGTACATTTAGTAAAGGCAAGTCCAAGCCCCTCCCCCTGCCTCAAGACTGTGTGAGGTGTACCATCTTAGATAGTAGGCTCCAAAAGCCTGCTCACGTACCAGGGATTAATTCTGATCCTATTGCCAAGGGGGATCCTTAAGCAGATCAAGTTACACAATTGTCTTGCAATGCAGAGGGCCTAATCCAGTCCCATGCAGGCTCCACAGCTGTGGATTTCAAGAGTTCCCACTAGTTTGGTTTTGTCTTCTCTGCAGATTTCCCCATCATGATATTGATGCCCTTGCTCATACAATCCCTCTTCTCTCTCTTTGACTGGACCCTTGGAGCTCTGCCTGGTGTTTGGCTGTGGATTTCTGTATCTGCTTCCATCAGTTACTGGAGAAAAGTTCTATGATGACAGTTAGGGCATTCACTGATCTCATCACTGGGGTAAGCCAGTTCAGTTCAGGCCCCCTCTCCACTATTTCTAGTAGTCTAAAATGGGGCCATCCTTGGGGATTTCTGGGAGCTTCCCTAGCATCTGGTTTCTCTCTATCCCCATGATGTCTTACTCTATCATGCTATCTCTTTCATTGCTTTCCAACTCCATCCCTGTTCCAGCTCAACCATCCAATTCCCTTATGTTCTCATCCCCCATCCCCTGCCCTCCAATGCCCACCCCTCATCCCCAGTTTACTCATGGAGAGGTCATCTATTTCCCCTTCCCAGGGTGATTCTTGCATCCTTCTTTGGGTCCTCCTTGTTAGCTAGCTTCTCTGGAGCTGTGGGCTGTAGTCTGGTTATCCTTTGCTTTATGTCTACTATGCACTTATGAGTGAGTACATACCATGCTTGTCTTTCTGAATCTGGGTTACCTCACTCAGGATGATAATTTCTAGTTCTATCTATTTGCCTGTAAATTTCATGATGTCATTGTTTTTCTCTGCTGAGTAGTACTCCATTGTGTATATGTACTACATTTTTTTCTTTTTATTAAGAGATTTTCTACTTTACATGTCAACCATGGATTCCCCTGTCCTCCCTCCTCCGACCCCCAGTCTTCCCCACTAGCCCACACCCCATTCCCATCTCCTCCAAGGCAAAATGTCCCCTGGGGAGTCAGCAGAGCCTGCTACATTCAGTTGAAGCAGGTCCAATCCCCTCCTCCCTGCACTAAGGCTGAGCAAATTGTCTCATCATAGGCACTAGGCTCCAAAAAGCCAGCTCATGCACTAAGGACAGGTCCTGGACTCACTGCCTGGGGGACTCCCAAACAGTTCAAGCTAAACAACTGTCTCACTTATCCAGAGGGCCTAATCCAGTTCCACGGGGGCTCCTCAGCTATTGGTCCACAGTTCATGAGTTTCCACTAGTTTGGCTAGTTGTTTCTGTACTTTTTCCAATCATGGTCAGGATATCTCTTGCTGATATAATTCCCTCCTCTCTCTCATCGATTGGACTCCTGGAGCTCTACCTGGGGTTTGGCCATGGATCTCTGCATCTGCTTCCATCAGTCACTGAATGAGAGTTCTATCATGACAGTCAGGGTGTTTGGCCATCCAATCACCAGAGTAGGTCAGCTCAGGCACTCTCTCGACCATTGCCAATATAGTGGAGTCATCTTTGTACATTCCTAGGGACCTCTCTAGCACTCTGCTTCTTCCTATTCCCATGATGTCTTCATTTATCATGGTATTTCTTTTCCTTGTTCTCCCACTCTGTTCCTGATCCAGCTGGGACCTCCCGCTCCCCTAAACTCTCTTTTGCCCGACGCTTGCTCTCCATTACCCCCACTTAACCCCCAGTTTGCTCATGCAGATCTCATCCATTTCTCCATCACTGGGCAATCCCTGTGTCCTTCCTAGGGTCCTCTTTACTAGCTAGCCTCCCTGGAGCTGTGAGTTGCAGTCTGGTTATCTTTTGCTTTACATCTAGTATCCACTTATGAGTGAGTACATACCATGTTTGTCTTTCTGAGTCTGGGTTACCTCACTCAGGATGATATTTTCTAGTTCCATCCATTTGCCTGCAAACCTGCAAAAATGTCATTGTTTTTATCTGCTGAGTAGTACTCCAATATGTACCACATTGTATTTATCCATTCTTCAGTTGTTTCCAGGTTCTGGCTATTACAAACAATGCTGATATGAACATACTTGAGCATGAATCCTTGTGGTATGATTGAGCATTCCTTGGATATATGCCCAAGAGTGGTATAGCTGGGTCTTGAGAGAGATTGATTCCAAATTTTCTGAGAAAACACCATACTGATTTCCAAAGTGGCTGTACAATTTTTCTTTCCCACCAACAGTGGAGGAGAGTTCCCCTTGCTCCACATCCTCTCCAACATAAGCTGTCTTCAGTGTTTTTGATCATAGCCATTCTGGCAGGTGTAAGATGGTATCTCAGAGTCATTTTGATTTGCATTTCCCTGATGACTAAGGATGTTGAACAATTACTTAAATGTCTTTCAGTCATTTGAGCTTCTTCTGTTGAGAATTTTCTGTTCAGCTGTGTAGCCCATTTTTTAATTGGACTGCTAGGTATTTTGATATCTAATTTCTTGAGTTCTTTATATATTGTGAATAAGAAAAAAGGAAAAAATTAAAAATATCATAGAAGCTGCAGTGTGATACAGTGAGTTGTGCAATAAACCCCTTTGTCCATTTATCTTTACTTGCATGTGTTCATTGCAAAAGTCATTAGTCTAGTTCAAGGCCTCTGGTTCCTATTACACTATGGTGGGCCCTCACTGGGCCTCTTCTTGGATATCCTGTTGTTGCTCTGTGTTGTGAAGATCCTGCAGCTTTGGGTTTATGCATCAGGTTCCTTCACATGTTCCAGCAGACCATAGATTAGGTGGATGTTAGGGTGGGTTAAGTCTTAACCCTGGTTCTGGGCCTGGGCTGCTGTCCATAGTCCTCCTGTTCTCACCAGCAGGGTGAGCTCTCCCGCATTGCCCCAGCTAATTCACCTCTTGTACCAATGAGTGAGGGGTGGGACCAGTTCTCCTGCTTTCACACCCTCAGCATCTGCTCTCCCATACCTATACCATCAGAGCCAGCTCTATTGTGTTACCCCTGTGAAGTAGAGGAGCTAGTTTCCTGAGTTCTGCAGCTGGTGAGGGTCAGGGACAGCTCTCCTGCTTTTATGACTCCATGGCTAGCTCCTCCACCTGTCTCATGGGCATGTTCTCTCCTCCACCCATACTGCCACATGTCAGATGATTAATAGGGACAGCTCTCTTTTGCTCACAATCTTGGGGCTGGGTCATCCTTAACTCCAAATACCCAGTCAGTTCTGCTGTGCTGTCTAGGAGAAGATTTCCTAAGTGTTGCAGCTGGTGAGGAGGAGGGTCAGCACTCTCATCTGCTGCGGGCAGTAAGGGGTGAGGGGTCAGAGGGGCACCTCTCCATCACACATACCACCACATGACAGATGAGTATTGGGGGCATCTCTCCCATTACTTACAACCTTGGGGCTGCCTTACACCTTCCCACCAGCGTTGGCTATACTATGTTACCCCACTGATGTGCAGGGCCTGCTCTCCCAAGTGTTGCAGCTGATGGGGCACACTGACAGCTCTTCCACACTTGTGACCTCAGGGTCACCTCTCCCACCTGCCTCTGGCATTCATGGATGGAGGAAAAGAAGCAACTCTCCCCTGCCCATGCAGCCACAGGACAGATGAGTGGTGAGGACAGCTCTTGAGTGCTCACTATTTCTGGACTGGGTCCCCCACACCTGCACCAATAGGGTTGGCTCTATTGTGCTGCCCAGGCACAGGTGCAGGGCCTGCTCTCCTGAGTGTTGCAGCCTGTGGGGGGCAAGCACAGTTCTCTTACTCTTGCTACCTCAGGATTAGCTCTCCCACTTGCCTTAGGTGTTGATAGGCAGGGGCTGGGGAAAGGCATCTCTCCCCAGCCCATGCCAACATATGGCAAATGAGAGATGTGTTAGATCTCACTCCCACAATCATGATCTCAGGGTTGGCTCACATGTGCTCTCATCAAAAGAGACAACTCTTCTGTGCTGTCCAAGTGAAGTGCAGAGCTAACTTTCCTGTGTGTTGCAGCTAGTCAAGGGGTCAGCTCCCTTGACATCTCTGCCCAATCTAATAGTGCCCATCTGGCTCATGCTACAAGGTGCCAGGTGGACCTGAGTTTTCTGTTTGGAGACCAGAGTGGTCAGCCCTAGATCATCTGTGGGTCTCCTTGTCTCATTCAGTTTGCCATGATCCTGGGCTGGGCCATGCTTCCTCATCACAAAGAGGTCATTATGGTGCCCAACTTCCCGGCTTGGTTGGCGTGTTTGGCTGAGTTCCTCTCACCCCAGCCACAGGAGTTTTTTAGATTTAACATTTTCTACAACCAGTGTATCCATTTCTTCTATACTATCTTCAATGCCTGAGATTCTCTCTTCAACCATTTATATTCTGTTGGTGAAGCTTTTTTCTCTGTAGTTCCAGTTTGCATTCCTTGATTTTACATTTCTAGAATTCCTTCTGTTTGTGTTTTACTAATTTTATTTCTATTTTCAGGTCTTGGATAGTTTTATTTACTTCCTTCAACTGTTTGTTTTTTTCTTGGGTTTCATTAAGGGACTTATTCATATCCTCCAATTGTTTGTGTTTTCCTGTATTTCTTTAAGGGATTCATTCATTTCCTCTTTTAGGACCTCTATTATCTTCATACAGTTGGTTTTTAGGTCTTTTCCTTGTGCTTCAGCTATGTTGCAATATTCAGGGCCTGGGTGATAGGATAACTGGGCTCTAGTGGAGATATGTTGCCATGGCTGTTGCTGTTTTTTATGCTAGTGTCTAGGCATCTGGGTTTGGATTGATTATAGGTCTAGGTGCTGGTTTCAGCATTTGACTTTGTTGATTGGGTGTTTTGTTAGTTGCAGTTTCCTCCCTGAATTTTCTGAGAGTATGGTGACTGTGTGTTGCCTGTTTTTCTGACCTGCTCAATTGGTGTGTTCACCGGTAATGCCTGCTAGTGTTGGAGACTAGGATACTGGAATGAGTTTGGGGGAAGGATGGTTTGGGGAAGGTCTTTGTGATCTGTTGTGGATGGAGTCAAAGAGAAAAGGGAGATCATGGAAGATTTCCTGCTACAGATGTGGGTATGAGACTGGAGAGACTGTGTCTCTCAGGAGTACTAGGAAAGGTATGGGTCTGCCTTGAGCCTACTTGTTGTCATGGGATGAGCAGCCCTTGGGTTAGCAGGGGGTGCCTGCTGGAGTTAGGAACTGGGATGAAGTAACAAGTAAGGGGAGAATGGGATAGGAATATCTGTGGGATCCACCATAGATGGGATCATGAGGGCAGAGAAGCTGTTGTGCATGCTCTGCTGCAAAACTGGGCATGAAACTGGGGGGTTGGATTTGGGGGAACAAAGAGAGATTTATGGGCAGCCTACCTGGTTTTCTGGCAGGTGTCAAATATGGCCTGTTATCAGGGAGTGCCTTCTGGAGTTGGGGCTTTGGATAAAACAACTGAGTAGGAGAGAGAGTTAGGAGGGGATGATGTATGGGATCCACAGGATATATGAGCAGGGGGAAAGGAAGGTGCAGCTGGTGTTCTGTTGCAGTGCTATGGATGAGACTGAAGAATTGGATTTGGAGGGGAAAAGGGAATGGTAAACGTCTTCAGCTTACATGTTTCCCTGTTCTGCTTAACTGGTGTGTTGCTGGTGAATGTCTGTTGGTGTTGGAGGCTGGGATGATGGGATGATTTGGGGGAAGGAAGGTTGAGGGATAAGATCATTGTGGTCCATTGTGGATGAAGTCAGATAGGAAAGGGAGACTGCTACAGAGTTGGGGAGATAAGACTCTATATATTGCTTTCACTTAACTTTTAATGTGAGTTTGATTATGATAGATCTAGTCATATTTAAATCAGTTTCATGTCCACCAATGTTGCCTAAACAAAGACTTCTCTAACACTGTATTTTTTTTCTCCTTGATTTCCTTATTGGTTTTCTTTTGCCAATCAGAGATTGTAGTTGTCTTCTGTTTTCTTACATGAATTAAATTACTAGCTGTTGCCTTTATAATTGATTGATAACTTTTAAACATATATTCTTCGTTCATAACTGAAATTGTTGCAAATACTACCCTTTTTATTCTTCCATTCAGTACTGAACTAGAGTTGTTTGTTTGTTTGTTTGTTTGTTTTGCTTTTCTGAAGGGTAGGTTGTGTTTTCTGAAGGCTAAATGGTTTTACAAGTTCCTATGTGGTTACTATAATCCCTAAGTCTTTTAATGCTTGCTCCTTAAGCCAGAAGATAATACTTAAAGTGTATTACTTTGGCCACCTGCAATAACTTGGATTCATATTTACTCTTCCCAAAACTTTCTTAAGGGCAGGTGTGTTAGTTTGAATGTAATTGGTTTTCATAAGCTCATAGGAATTGGTATTATTAGGAGGCATAGCTTTGCTGAAGTAGGTATGGCCTTTTTGGAAAAAAAAAAATGTGTCACCATAGAGGTAGGTTTTGAGGTCTCATATATGCTCAAGCCATGCCCAGTGTTACAGACCACTTCTTATTGCCTGCATATCAAGATATAGGACTCTGAGAGTTCAAGGCCTTACTGAATGACAGAGTTGATATAATGCAAGGATAATCTCTGTGTGGGTCACATAGTGAATCATGTTGGAGGTTTGCCAGAGACAGGACTGCAGAGTCAAGCTGTAGAATTGGAGTTGAACCACACCTCAGGATTGAGTGTTGCTGCCCATGTGATGTGTATAACCATGGAGAGTGTAGGAAAAAATTACTCCAGGCCATTCTAAGAAAGTTACTTTCCCAGTGATGTTTTTGCGGTGATTTCACTGAAGATTGAAATTCCCTTTATGCCTCTCCCCTTGCCGTCTCTGCTTGATTTATTTTTTCTGAACATTTATCACTACCTTGCATGCCATACATTTTATGTACTTACCATTTTCTCCCAGTTGAATTAGCTTTCATGTGGATGAGGGCTGTTCTTTACTATCTGGAAGACTGTCTGATATGCTATAAGGGTTTAATGAGTAACTGTTGTCTAATAAATGAATGAATGGGGGACTTAAAAGCAGAAAGGGATTAACAGATTAACAGATTGAGCATTCCAAGCAAAGTACTCTAGATGGTATTTCCTATGTGATGATTATCATCCTTATGCTACAGGGTGAGAAAATTCAGACCATTCAATGATAAATGATGTGCTCTGGATCCTGTCATTGATCATTAGTAGTGCTAATTCTCAAAATGAGGCCTTTCTAGCTACCTGTATACCATAGTGCTGCCCTGCAGAAAGTAACATCACAATGATTTGGATGTGAACTTCTAGAGTGGGCTATTGCATAGCAGCCAGTCTGGGAATATGCCTAATCTTCTTATTTAAGTCCATGTAGAAGGAGCCAAGATTACACAAAGTCCTTGTGGTAGTCCAGAGCTTGTCAGATGGGCAGAAAGCACAAGATACATGGACTATTAGTAATTAAAAGTCAATAAAATCATGAAAGTATCAGTTGGTTTCTTCAACTGTCCGTTGGTCTCAGGAGACAGAAGCTATGAAGAAAGGAAAGGACCAACATAGCATGAAAATATTCCATCCTTTCGTATCTATTGTCTGCCTTCCTCTTAGAGCATTTGCATGGAGCCTCCATGCATTTTCCCACACCAATGAACTTGGTGGGGTCAGTTCAAGCTGTTTGGCTAGGCACAAGGCTAAGATAGAGATATTGGCCCACCCACCCAGCTATCAAGGCCACTAGTCAACCAAACTACAAAGGTCATGGATCCTCTGGCTGCTTGGCTATCAGAGCCACAAAAGCCTGGCTATCAGGGACTCACCCACTGGCTTAAGGCAAGCAGAACATTGGCTACCACAGCTGCAGCCAGTTTTTGCTTCTCCATTAGCCACTCCTGACTGTTGAAAGAGCCCCTGGTTGGACAGTCTCTACCCCTGAGAAGTATATAAAGCATTCACAAGGGAGACACTTGCCCACTTCTAAGTGAAGCTCAATCCTTTCACCAACACCACTTTAAATCTATACTGGTCAACTGATCTTCATTGCCTCTGATGCTCCTGGAGGCTACAGGAATCAAGGAAGACGTGGATCTACATTCCACCCAAGACCAAGTATTTTTCATATTTACCAAAAAACCTGTATATTATCTACTTTTCTATTACTGTGATCAAACACTATGACCAAGGCAACTTATTAAAGAATGAGTTTAATTGGGCTTGAAGGTCCAGAAGGTTGGCATCTATGATAGTAGAGAGAAGGTAGGTGGCAGGCAGCTGGAATATCAGCAAGGAGCAAACATCTCATTCCACAAGCAGGAAGCAGAGAGCAAATTGGAAATAATGTAAGTCTTTTAAAATCTCAAAGCCTGCTCCCAGCGATACACCTCCTCCAATAAGGCCACACCTTGCATTCCATCCCAAATAGTTCCTCCAGCTGAGGACCATGTCTACAAACATGAGTCTATGGAGGCCATTTTCATTCAAACCACCACAACCAACAAATCTGAAGTTCAACGTGGGGACTCCAGTCACCCTGCATGGTCTTCACCTGCAGGTGCCACTGGCCACCTGATTATGGAAGTATCTGGTTAAGGTTTCCATCCAAGGAGACCTTCTTCTCCTCAGCAATGGGAACAGTGTGCCTCGCTGGCATTTCCCTGTTCTCCATACCTATGTTGGACTGACATTCCAAAGCCTCCTAAATTTGGCTTCCCATCGGTTTTTTTCCCCAATAGGAAGATGAGATCTTACCACATTGCCATTTAAAGACATAGATAGAACCCTTTTTCTAATTTTGTAGTTCTTACCATTACTTGGTTGGTTTGCCATTTTACAAACCCAATTTACTTTTTGGTCTGTGATACAAAAATCTTCCAGAGTCTCTCCTACCTTATAACAAGCATGTTCCATCACAGGGCTCATCAAAACCACCAAGGCTCCATCACAGTCCTGGAGTTTCTGATAAGTCAACCTCTTTCTCAGCTCTCTGTGGCCATGTGTTGTTTCCAGAAAAGGGCAGGTCTCCCATGGATATCAACCAAACATGGCATATCAAGTTGCAGTAAAACTAGGTACCTCTCCTCCTATTAAGGCTGGATAAGGCAACCCAGTAGAAGAAAAGGGTCCCAAATGCAGGCAAGAGAGTCAAGGACAGCCTCAGGAAGAGGAAAGGGTTAAGAGCTCCTGGATAAACTGGGAGGGGGAGTAGAGGGCAGGGAATGGGAGGTGGGAACATAAGGGTTTGAGATGGCCAAGTTAGGGGAGGGATGGAGAGGGAGAGCAATGAGGGAGATAATCTTAACAGAGTGAACCACTGAGGAGTTAGAGAGAAATTTGGAGCTAGGGAAATCCCGGGAACTCATAAGGATATCCCCAGCTAAGTCTCCTAGCAGTGGTGGAAAGGGTGCTTGAACGAGAGACTTCCTCTGTACTCTGATTGGTGTCTACCCTGACTGTTATCATAGAACCTACATCAAGTGACTGATGGAAACAGATTCAGAGACCCACAGCTGGAGAGGGGACCAATGGGAGAGCAGGGAAGGAGATACCGTGATATATGAAGACATCATGGGAGTGGGAAGAGGCAGGGTGCAGGGGAAGCTCTCAGCAATCCAGAGGGATGACCCTACCTTGAACTGCTAGCGGTGATGGAGGGGGTGCCTGGACTGGTCTACTTTGGTGACTGGTCTAGTGAATACCCTAACTGTCATCAAAGAGCCTTTATCCACTGACTGATGGAAGCGGATGCAGGGATTGGTAACCAGGCACCAGGCTGAGCTCCAGGAATCCAGTCGATGGGACAGAGGAGGGATTCTGCAGGCAGGGGAAGTAGAGATCATGATGGGAAGATGTGCAGAGATGACTGGCCACATTGGTGGAGACCCATGAACTGTGGACTAGTGGCTGTGGAGCCTCCAGGGGACTAGACTAGGCCCTCTAGATACAGGAGACAGTTGTTTAGCCTGAACTGTTTGGGGGACACCCTGGCGGGGGGATCGGGATCCATCCCTGGTGTATGGGCAGGCTTTTGGGAGCTTTGTGCCTGTGGTGTGGCACCTTGCACAGCCGTGGTATGGCAGGGAGGGGCTTTGTCAGTGTGCTGGGCTCTGCTGACTCCTCATGGGAGACCTTGATTTGGAGGATGTGGGGATGGGAGGATGTCTTAGGAGGGAGAGTTAGGAGATGTGGGGTGAGGGAGGAGGTGGGATCTGTGGGTGGTATGTAGGGTGAGTAGAAAATTTGTTAATTAAAAAAAGAAAAAATAAAGAAAACAATTACTGCAGTAATAGATAGATAGATGAGAGAGGGGGGAGAGAGAGGGGGGAGAATTTTGTTGTACAAGTACTTTGTGGAGAATTTTTACATCTATGTTCATCAGGGAGATTGGCCTATAATTTCCCCTTTTATTGAGTCTTTGGTATTGGTATCAGGGTAATACTGGCTTTGTAAAATGAATTTTTGAACTATTTATTCTGTTTGGTTGAATTGGTTGAGGAGAGTTTATATTAGTTCTTTGAAGGTCTGATAGAGTTCTGTGCTGTATCCATCTGACTCTAGGCTTTTTTAGTTGTTAAATTTTTACTTTCTGCTTCTATCTCATTGATTGTTACAGGTCTATTTATCTTATTTACTTCATTTCATTAAAATTATTTCATTAATTTTTACAAGACATATATATCTGGAAATTCATTCATTTCTTTGAGATTTTCCAGTTTAGAAGAATATAGATTTTTTTAAAGTATGTCTTTATAAGTATCCAAATTTCTTAAGTATAGTTTATTGTTTGCCTTTTCCTCTATTTTATTAAGTTGGGTTCCCTCTCTCTTTTGGTTACTTTGGCTAACTGTAATTCTTGTTAATTTTTTCAAAGAATGAACTCTTCATTTCATCAGTTCTTTTTTTTGTTTTGTTTGTTTTTTTGTTTTTCAAGACAGGGTTTCTCTGTGTAGCTTTGTGTCTTTCCTGGAACTCACTAGGTAGCCTAGGCTACTCTACAGAGATCCGCCTGCCTCTGCCTCCCAAGTGCTGGGATTAAAGGCGTGCGCCACCACCACCTGGTTCATCAGTTCTTTATATTACATTGGTTTATTGTTTTTATTTTCTTATTTATCTCTACTTAGTATATGCCCTGATTATTATATTATTATATTATTGTCTCTTCCTGAATATTATTTCTGAGTTTTGTTTGTTCTTGTTTTTCTGATGCCTTCAGGAACATCATTCAGTTGTTAATGTTTAATCTCTACATTTTTATCTATGCACTTAGTACACACCTTGCTCTTAGGACTGTCTTCATTCTGTCTCACAGATTTGGTCATATTATATTGTCTTTATTTTTATTCAGTTCTTGGGATTTGTTTTAAATTTTCTTCTTGATTTCTCCTTTGGCCAAATTTTTCATTCAGTTGTATATTGTCTGGTTTCCATGAATTCATGTATGTTCTGAGATTTCTAGTTTTGTTTTTATTTATGTTTTGCTTTACATCCAGCTTTATCCTTTTGTGGTCAAATAGAATCCAGGTTATCATTCGGATTTTTCTAAATTTGCTGAGACATGTTTTTGTATACTAAAATGCGGTCAGTTGTTCACATTTGGGTGGAATGTTCTGTATGTCTAGTAGATATATTTAATTTATTTCATTTAACTCCAGAGTTTCACTACAATGTTTTTTGTGAGATTTTTGTTTTGTTTTCCTGTTGCTGTTCTGTTTGGGGGTTGTTTTGTTTTGTTTGTCTGGATGACCTGTTGCTAAGAATAGAATATTGGAGCCATCCCCCTCTTATTGCTGAAGTTCACTTTGTAACTTTAGAACTAATAGTGTTTCTTTTGCTAAATTGGGTGTGCCTATAATGGGTGTTTAAATGTTTACAATTATAATATCCTTTTAGTGGATTTTTCATTAATGAGTATGAATTGTCCTTTCCTATCTCTTCTAACTAGTTTTGGTTTTAAGTCTATTTTGAACGATAGTATCATAATTAACCCTGCTTATTTCTTACTTCCATTTGCTTAGAATAATATATTAGAATAGCTTTTTGTATCCTTTTACCCTAAGGTGGAGTCTACTGATGGTAAGATATGCTGTACCAAAAAATGGATTATTTTCTCTAATCCAATATATTTTTGGGAGAGGAAGTGGGATTGAGTCCATTGAGATTGAGAGTTATTACTAAACAACATTTATTAATTTCTGTTTTCATTTTGATTTGTATTTTTCAGATCTCTTTTGATGAACTGTTGTGGAATTGTTTATTCCTTGTGCCCTTTTGGGTGTTTTTAATCTCTTCAGACTGAAGTAGTCTTTCTAAGGGGCTGGTTGGGTGAAGTTCCTTATATCTGTTTTTAACACTGAAACTTTTTATTTCTCCTAAAACTATGACTGATAGTTTTGCATACAATACTCTAAGTTTGAATCTGAGATCATCCGGGACTTGTGTAAAATTGGTCTAATCCCTTCTGGCTTTCAAAGTCTCCATTGAAAAATCAAGATGCCATTCTTTTTTTTTTTTTTCATTTTCTTTATTAAGAAACTTTCTACTCACTCCACATGCTATCCACAGATGCCTCCTCCCTCTTCCCCACTCCCCAGCTCTCTTTCCCAGGCCACCCTGCATCCCCACATCCCCCAAATCGAGGTCTCCCATGGGGAGTCAGCAGAGCCCAGCACACTGAGCTTAGGCAGGTCCAAGCCCCTCCCCACTTCATCAAGGCTGTGCAAGGTGTCACACCACAGGCACTAGATTCCAGAAGCCTGCCCATAGACCAGGGACAGATCCCAATCCTCCTGCCTGGGTGCCCCCCAAACAGTTTGAGCCAAACAACCGTCTTCTATATCCAGAGGGCCTAGTCCGGTCCCATGGGGGCTCCACAGCCACCAGTCCACAGTTCATGGGTTTCCATTAATGTGGCTGGTCACAAGATGCTATTCTTGTGGGCCTGCCTTTACATGTGACTTGGTCTTTATTTATTGCAGCTTTCAATAAAATTTTCTTTGTTCAATACATTGAGTATTTGATTATTATGTGATGCAGGAATTTCCTAGTTCTTTCTATTTGGTACTCTATATGCCTTTCAAACCTTTGTAGGGTCTTCTTTTCATAATTCTTGAAGCTTACTTCTATGGTTTAGTTGGAAATGTTTTCTGTGCGTTTGACCTGGATTTCTTACTCTATGTCTATTATTCATAGGTTTGATCTTTCTGTTATGTATCAGAGTTCTTGCATGCACAGTTCCTTTTTTTTAGATTTTTTTAACTTTTATTTTATTTTATTTTATACGGATATTTGTGTTTTAATTTTACATATCAGCCATGGGTTCTCCTATCATCCCCCCTCCCACCCCCACCCCCACCTTCCCCCCAGACACTCCCCCCATTCCCATCTCCTTCAGGACAAAGACTCCCCTGGGGATTCATTTAAACCTGGTGGATTCAGTACAGGCAGGTCCAGTCCCCTCCTTCCAGGCTGAGCAATGTGTCCCCACATAAGCCCAAGGTTCCAAACGGCCAGCTCATGCATTAAGGACAGGTCCTGGTCCCACAGCCTGGATGCCTCCCAAACAGTTCAAGCTATTCAATTGTCTCACTTATCCAGAGGGCCTGATCCAGTTGGGGGCTCCACAGCCTTTGGTTCATAGTTCATGTGTTTCCCTTAGTTTGGCTGTCCAGTTCCTCACTTTGACGTTGAGACCTGATATTCTTTCTTCTGCATGGTCCCAAAATTTCAGAGCCTTTTGCTTAACTGAGGTTCTTCATGTTTTATAATATTTTCACTTTTCTTCAGAGATTCTCTTTATTAAATTCTATTTTCATACCTTGAACTGTTTTCAATATACCATTCAATTGTCTATATTTCTGTGGTCTTCATTAAGGTATTTATTCAGATCCTATTTGAGTTCCTTGAACATATTTATAATCACTATTTTGAAGTCATTATGTTAATCAATTAGATTGTTTTTCTCAGAAAACATTACAATGAGGATAATAATTTCTTTTTTCTCTTTTTTTGTTTTATTTTATTTTTTCTTTTTTTATTATTATTTTGTGTTTTAATTTTATACATCACCCATGGGTTCCCCTGTCCTCCCCTCTCCCGCCCCACCCCCACCTTTCCCCCAGCCCCTCCCCTCCATTCCCATGCCCTCCAGGACCAGGACATTCCTGGGGATTCATTTAAACCTGGTGGAGGAGACTCAGAGACCAAGCCCCAGCTCCTGTCCGCCCCAGAACTCCCATCTGGACCAGAGGTGAGTGCCTGGGGTTATAGCCAGAGAGGCAACTGCCCCTGGGTCCTACCACTGGACACAGGCCATGCCGGGAGGACCTGACCAACTTGGCCCCAGTTCCCGCCAATCAGAGGGCCCTGAGGGAAGGCTCTCCTTTTCCAAGATGGCAGGCAGAAACTGCAGTCTCCACACCCTGCCCCCACACCCACCTGCTGGAGACCCCAGCCACTTACTGAGAATCAGAGACCAGCCCCCAGCTTCTGTTCTGCCCTGGAACTCCCATCTGGACCAGAGACCAGAGGAACTCCCATCTGGACAAGAGGAGCTCCCATCTGGACAAAATAAGGAGACCCCAGGGACTTCCTGAGACTCAGAGTCCAGCCCCCCAGCTCCTATCCAGAAAGCACTCTCATCTGGACCAGTGCTCCCATCTGGCCCAGAGCTTCTATCTGGACCAGAGAGAGGCTCCCTAAATCTGTCAGGTCTCTCTGGACCAAGTACACTGATAAGACCAAGAACGAACCCAAGAGGAGATGGGCAGACGCCAAGGCAGAAGTACATACAACAAAATAAAGAGCAATACAGCATCACCAGAACCTAGCCCTGAACATCACAGAATGGAAGAAGAAGAAGAAGAAGAAGAAGAAGAAGAAGAAGAAGAAGAAGGAGGAGGAGGACGAGGAGGAGGAGGAGGAGGAGGAGGACGACGACGAGGACGAGGAGGACGAGGAGGAGGACGAGGACGAGGAGGACGAGGACGAGGAGGACGAGGAGGACGAGGAGGATGAGGAGGAGGACGAGGACGAGGAGGACGAGGACGAGGAGGACGGGGAGGAGGGGGAGGAGGGGAGGAGGAGGAGGAGGAGGAGGAGGAGGAGGAGGGGGAGGAAAGATCTACCAAGATGAAGTCTCAATTTTGAACATTTATGCCCCAAACACAAGGGTACCCACATATGTAAAAGAAACATTACTAAAGCTTAAATCACATATAAAACCCCACACATTAATAGTGGGAGACTTCAACACCCCACCTTGACCTCTGGTCAGAACAGCCAAAGTGAAACTTAACAGAGTCATAATGGACTTAACTGATGTTATGGCTCAAATGGACTTAATCAATATCTACAGAACATTACACCCAAACAAAAAAGAATATACCTTCTTCTCAACACCCCATGGAACCTTCTCTAAAATCAACCACATACTTGGCCACAAAGCAAATCTCAACAGATACAAAACAATTGGAATAACCTCCTGTGTTCTATCAGACCACCATGGTTGAAAGTTAGATTTCAACAACAGAAAAAACTACAGAAATCCTACAATCTCATGAAAACTGAATAATGCTCAACTGAATCACCAATGGGTTAAGGAAGAAATAAAGAAAGAAATTAAAGACTTCCTAGAGATCAATGAAAATGAATACCCAAACTTATGGGATACTATGAAAGCAGTGCTAAGAGGGAAGTTCATAGCACTGAATGCCCACATAAAGAAGCTGGAGAAATCTCACACTAGTGACTTAACAGCACACCTGAAAGCCCTTGAACAGGAAGAAGCAAAGTCTCCCAGGAGGAACAGATGCCAAGAAATTATCAAATTGAGAGCTGAAATCAATAAAATAGAAATAAAGAGAACAATACAAAGGATTAATGAAACAAAGAGTTGGTTCTTTGAGAAGATCAACAAGATAGACAAGACCTTATCCAAACTAACCAAAAGACAGAGAGCATCCAAATTAACAAAATCAGAAATGAAAAGGG
Organism: Onychomys torridus; assembly: GCF_903995425.1. Lineage (NCBI taxonomy): Eukaryota > Metazoa > Chordata > Mammalia > Rodentia > Cricetidae > Onychomys > Onychomys torridus. The sequence continues at coordinate 80,611,606 of NC_050448.1, read as the reverse complement.
GAACATAACAACAGACAGTGAGGAAATCCAGAGAATCATCAGGTCATACTTCAAAAACCTCTACTCCACAAAACTGGAAAATCTAAAAGAAATGGATAATTTTCTGGAAAGGTACCACATACCTAAGTTAAATCCATTGAGGATAATAATTTCTTAAGGAGACATATTTTCTTTTTTCTTTCAAAAAAAATTTATTCATTTTACATACCAACCACAGATTCCCCCTCTCTTCCCTCCTCCAGATTCCCCCAGTCTTTCCCCCCAACCTTCCCCCATTCCCTCTTCTAAAAAGGTAAGTTCTCCTATGGGGAGTCAGCAGAACCTGGTACATTCAGTTGAGGTAGGTCCAAGCCCCTCCACCTGAATCAAGGCTGTACAAGATGTCCCACCATAGATAGTGGGCTCCAAAAAGCCAGCTCATACAATAGGGATGGATGCTGATCCTACTGCCAGTGGTCCCCTTAAGCAGATCAGGCTACACAACTGTCTCACTTATGCAGAGAGTCTAGTCTAGTTCCATGGAGGCTCCACAGCTATTGGTCTAAAGTACATGAGTTCCCACTAGCTTGGTTTGGTTGTCTCTGTAGGTTTCCCCATCATGCTCTTGATGCCCCATGCTCATAGAATACCTCTTCTCTCTCTCTTCGACTAGACTCCTAGAGCTCAGCCTAGTGCTTGGCTGTGGATCTATGCATCTGCTTCTATCAGTTACTGGATGAAGGCTCTATGGTGACAGTTAGGGTATTCACCAATCTGATTACTGGGGTAAGCCAGTTCAGACACCCTCTCCATTATTGCTGTGATTCAAATCTGGGGTCATCCTTACGGATTCCTAGGAACTTTCCTAGCACCAGGTTTCTCCCTATCCCCATAATGTCTCCCTCTATCATGGTATCTCTTTCATTTCTCTCCCACTCTGTCCCTGTTCCAGCTTGACCATCAAGTTCCCTTATGTTCTCATGCCCTATCCCCTATCTCTATTGACCTCCTGAACCCCAGTTTACTCATGGATATCTCATCTATTTCCCCTTCCCAGAGTGATCCATACATCCCTCTACAACCCACAGCTCCAGAGAAACAGGAAACAAAGAGACATATTTTCTTAGTTATCCATGTTAGTTGTGTTTTTGCAATAGAAGATGGGGATCTGGAATTAGATTGGTGTTGGTTTTTCTTGGTATGAGTATCTAGTTTCACCTTTGATAGGTGGATATTTGGGTCTTTGTTTGATGTTACCTACAACTTGCTAGGTTGTGGGCCACCTGAATGGTTTTGGACTTCAGTCTTGGGACAACTCTGTGTTGATGAGAGAATGAGGTATCTGAAGTAGTCCCACTTCAGCTAGGGATACGTGTAACTTCTGTTGTTAAGCAACTGAGCTCAAGAACAAACCTTCTTTAACCTTAGAAGATTCTTGCTTCTAATATTCAGATGTCTGTGAAGGGCCAACAGAGTTCTACAGATGGTCCTTAAGTGGCATAAGATGGGGTCACTCTCAATAACAGTGGGTGGTACTCTATGGGACACCACACTATCATCCTCAGGCAAAGGAAGGTGAGTTTGCAGTTAGGCTAAAGGGCCCCCATCTGGAGTCTGGGGCACAGGGCATTATGCTCTCATGGGGTATATAGTGGGTGGGATGGCAGACTGGCTCTGGAATTCCTTACCTAACATTCTAGGAATCAGAGATCCTTGCCATCCTGGAGTGCTTTAGTGAGTGGCATAGCTGTCAAATAGATGGGCTAGGTCTGGGGTATCTCTACTTCGGGTTTCTTGTCCAAGACTCCACACTGTCCCAGAACAGCACAATGAGTGGTGTGGCTAGAAGGCAGTGGAAAGACATATTCAGACACCACTATTAGAGTTGTAGTCTCAGGATGCCATGCTTTCCCTGTAAAATGTGGTGGGTAGGGTAATTGGTGAATGGTTGGGTGATGTGCTTGATCTGAGGGTCCCTACCTAGGTTCACAGTCCTAGAACATTATGTCCATGGGCTGATCAATGCTGGGGATGGCTGGCAAGTAGGCAGACTGCCTCAGGGGTGGGGAAATTCATGCATGGGGCCCAGTTCTTACAACTCCATGTGTTCCTAGATCATTAATGTGAGTGGCATGGAGGGCATGGGAAAGGAAAAACTGGGGATCCATACTGAGGTTCTGGGTAGATTCCATCTATTTTTAAGAACAGATATTGAAGAAACATAAATGTACATGAGGAGACTTTGTCTGATCCTGTGGATGGGAACCAAATCTTCAAGATCTAATTAGCTTTATAATAATTTTTTGAGATTATAGTATAATTACATTATTTCTCCCTTCCCTTTCCTCCCTTCAAGCATTCACATATACACTCCCCTTGCACTTTCAAAGTTATAATCCCTCTTTCTTAAATTGTTGCTACATACATATATGTATATGTATTTATACATATGTACTCATAAGTGCATGAATACAATATGCTTGGTCTGTATATTGTTACATATATTTTCCAGGACTGACCATTTGGTATTGGACAACCAATTGGTTGGTGTACTCTTCCTTGGGAAATACTGTATCTCAGCATTCTTTAGCTAACTGTAGTTCTTTGTCAGGGTTGAGGCTTCATGAGTTTCCCCCCCCATAAAAATTATCATGTTCTATTGGTGTCATTCTTATTCAGGTAATTTTTTTTGCCAGAGCTGAGGGCCGAACCCAGGGCCTTGCGCTTGCTAGGCAAGTGCTCTATCACTGAGCTAAATCCCCAACCCCTCAAGTCATGTTTTAAGCAGCCATGTTAGTGAGACTTCATGGGTGTAAGTTCTGACATTTCTAGAAGACACAATCTCACATCAAACTTCCTGTTCCTCCTGCTATTACAATCCATTCACTCCCTCTTTTGCAATGATCCCAGAGCCTTAGGTGCAGGAATTGTGATATAGATGTATCAGCACTGGGCCCAACAACTCTGTATTTTGATCGACTGTGGTTTTCTATAGTGGCTGGAAACCTAGTCAACTACCTAGTACCAGTGAAGTAATGAATCTTGGAGGAGAACCTACAACCTCCACTTAACCAAAATTTAAATACCTGTCCTTATACCCACAGATAAGTGTTGTCTTCACCCCTCCTCAAGGAAATTTCTCTTTGAAATAGACAGAAACCATTACAGAAGGGTACTTACTGTAGCAGAATAGACACATTTTAATTTTCAAATCTATCAAATGATGAAAGGAGTTTGGATTCATAGTAACCCTGATGGGGTACAAGGAGGCCATACATTTGCCTACCACTTGAGTTCTGGATATCATCACAAGTCATAAGCTGTACAGATAACATGGACTAGAGTATACAGAAGGATTAAGAGGACGGGACATCAATGAATGATAAAGACAGCATCTGATCTGGATTTTGAATTCTACGATTGGGGTAGAAAGTAAGATGTGAGAGGATGTAATAGCTTGAGCAGAGGCATGCAAATTATATTGAAGTATTAAGCACATTATTTTTTTCTTTATTATTATGTGTTTTAAATTTTATACATCAGCCATGGGTTCCCCTGTCCTCCTCCCTCCCGGCCCTACCCCCACCTTCCCCCTAGCCCCTCCCCTCCATTCCCATGTCCTCCAGGATCAAGGCACCCCTGGGGATTCATTTAAACCTGGTGGATTCAGTACAGGCAGATCCTGTCACCTCCTTCCAGACTGAGCCAAGTGTCCCTGTGTAAGCCCAAGGTTTCAAACAGCCAGCTCATTCACTAATGACAGACCCTGGTCCCACAGACTGGGTGCCCCCCAAACAGATCAAGCTATTCAATTGTCTCACTTATTCAGAGGGCCTGATCCAGCTGGGGGCTCCACAGCTGTTGGTTCAAAATTCATGTGCTTCCATTCGTTTGGCTATTTGTCCCTGTGCTTTTTGCAATCTTGGATTCAACAATTCATGCTCTTGCAGACCCTCCTCTTTCTCAACAGTTGGACACCTGGAGCTCCACCTGGGGCCTGGCTGAGGATCTCTGCATCCTCTTCCATCAGTTATTGGATGAGAGTTCCAAGACGACTGTTAGGGTGTTTAGTCATCTGATCACCAGACTAGGTCAGATCAGGCTTTCTCTCGACCATTGCCAGCAGACTACAGAAGATGTATCATTGTGGATTTCTGGGGACCTCTCGAGCACTCTGCCCATTCCTGTTCTCATGTGGTCTTCATTTATCATGGTCAGTTATTCCTCATTCTCCCTTTCTGTTCTTGATCCAGCTGGGATCTCCTGCTCCCTTAAGCTTTCTTTCCCTCAAATCTTGCCCTTCATTACTCCCACTGTCGTCCAGGTTGTTCATGTAGATCTCATCCATTTCTCTGTCATTGGGTAAGCACATTATTTTAACTAAAACAGAATTTTAATGTAACATCATATTAGAAGAAGGTGTTTGGAAAGACTATAATGAATTAATTTCCATTTTTAAAACTCAAGAAATAATCAGGTAACAAGTATTTCTAGTAAAAGAGACATTTCAATACCATTACCTTTATGTACTGGCAACTGCAAATCTTTTTTAATGACTCCTGGATGTCAATTTATGTTACAGAACACTAAGAGGATAGAAGCCTGAGAAGAAACATTTTGGGGCCCATACATTCTTAAATATATGTATCTTATAACCATTACTGAAATTCATTCCAAAGAACAAGTGTGCACATAATATTCAATATTCAAAATGTGGCCCATAAAGAGTGAAAGGTCCATTAGCACTGACCACAAGAGCTACATGCAAATGATTCCAGGAAGAGAAGGGATTTAAAAACAGAAAAAAATTGAAGCGGTTATTTGTTTTCCTGCAAGAAAATTATTTTATGTCAGGAATGAAATAAATACAATAAAACTTAACTGCAACACCTGAGCAGCTGCTATGTGGTTGGGAACTGCCAAAAAATGAAATTAAGGGAATGAGTACTCCCTGTGCTGGTTGTCTCCACCCGACGGCTAAGGCACGTCATTGTTTTACCACACAAAACAGGAAAGGTGGTAGCAGTGAGATATTTTTTAAATATATTTTTTAAAGATTTGTTTACTATGTACACAGTGTTCTGCCTGCATGCATGCCTGCATGCCAGAAGAGGGCACCAGATCTCATTACAGATGGTTGTGAGCCACCATGTGGTTGCTGGGAATTGAACTCAGGATCTTTGGAAGAACAGCCAGTGCTCTTAACCTCTGAGCCATCTCTCCAGCCCAGCAGTGAAGAAATTAAAGGAACTGAGTCAGTAGGGGAGGAAAGCTGGTGGTTTACTGATTAGTCACATACACATCCTAATAAACACTTTCTGCCTGGCAAACCTTGGGATTACCTGGGTCTTAAATGGTTTAAAAAGCCAACTGAGGCTCTTCTGAAGCAGTACTGAAGACATCATGAGCAAGCTCGTTCTTGTCACAGGTGAGTTGGTAAGCAGACATAAAGACTCAATGGTGCCTGGCTGGCTTCTTTTGTTCTCAGGATCTGACAACCATGAGGCATCATCACACTACAGCTCTATGCGTTACTGTTCTTCTTTCATCATTTCAAATTTTCTTCCATCATTCAGGAAGTCTGGTTTTCCTAACCTCACAGGCTGTGATAACTCTTCTACCTTCACTGATGACACAGGCATACTCTGAAAAGAGGCTCCTTTTTATTAATACTTTCCTGCTGGTTCCTGTTCTGTCCAGACATTCATATTCCTACACCATCTGCCTTAAATTGGCATTGTATTCATTTACTTATTTACTAGAACTTTTGCAGAGAAGAAAATCAGTAGAAACTTAAGATGCAGCTACCCTAGTTGTCTTTATTCTCCTGTTTTCAGATCACTCATTTGTCCTCCATAGGATAAACGCACTGATGGAGTAAAAGTGTTACTCACAGACAACCATTCAAAGAGATTTATTCGGAAGTGGTTTTGAGCCAAGTCATTGAAATCTTCCTGGTTGCTCTAAATTTGTGCTTTATAAACTGCATTAAGCCTCAGAAACTTTTTCAGATCAACACTGAAGGTCACTATAGAAGAGTCAGAAGTGGTCTGGTTACATGGTGATGGTTCAGGCCTATCATTCTAGCTATCAAGAGACACAGGAGAAGGTTCTCTACTTCAAGGCCAGTCTGGGCTAATAATGAGACATACTGTCTCAAAACCTGCTCTGTTGAAGTCAATGAGAGGTGCCTGGAACTTCACACCTTTGTTCCTCTAGCAAGGTCTCTTCAAAGAAGTTTCAAACAACTCAGACTGTGGGAATACTGTTCTCTGCTTTAGTGGATGTCAGAAGGCTGGGCTCAAACTCTGGGAGGTGACACACAGTCTAAAGTGGTGATTACTAAGTAAAGGAAACTGAAGCAATTTCAGACAGTATTAGTTCTGTGGACTTTACATTCAGTAACAATTAATTAGGACACAGAAAATGGACAAGGATGGCCATTGCCATTTTCCACTAACTCATATGAATAGATTGAAAGGTTTATTCATTGAAAACACCAACCCTTGAAATGGCTGTAAAGTTTCACTTTAGCTGTTCCAATCTATGACCAGTAGGATGGCCCTACTGTTCTGGGGTTGATATTCAAGGTCAGGCAAGTGTCTCACAGTAAATGTTCGTTCTCTCTCTAGATTTGGCACTTCTGCTGAATACTCAGCTGGGTATGTCATGACTTCATGTTTTGTTGTTTACAAAACCTATTCCCACCATAAGCCTCAAGTATCTAAGAGTTACTTACTGTACTTTCTTCTTATTTGTGAGTTTTAAATTAAACTCTTGTATTACTTTATTAGAAAAGTTATCAAGAGATAAACCAATGAGGGAAAGAGACAGAATTTCACTGTTAGGAGTCAACTATTTCAGCTCAGCTCTCAGTGCTGTCCTCTGTGGTGTGCCCACCTTAGCATTAACAAACCAGCTCATGCAGAGCATCACAGAGTCTTCTAAATTATGCAAGATTCAAAAATGATTCAACATATAAAAATCTGTCAATGTAATACACCATATAAACAAACTGAAAGAAAAAAACACATGATCATCTCATTAGATGCTGAAAAAGCATTTGACAAAATCCAACACCCCTTCATGATAAAGGTCTTAGAGAGATCAGGAATACAAGGAACATTCCTAAACATAATAAAGGCAATTTACAGCAAGCCAGCAGCCACTATCAAATTAAATGGAGAGAAACTCAAACCGATACAACTAAAATCAGGAACTAGACAAGGCTGTCCATTCTCCCCATATTTATTCAATATAGTACTAGAAGTTCTAGCTAGAGCAATAAGACAACAAAAAGAGATCAAGAGGATACAAATTGGAAAGGAAGAAGTTAAATTTTCACTATTTGCAGATGATATGATAGTATACATAAGTGACCACAAAAATTCTACCAGGTAACTCCTACAGCTGGTTAACTCCTTCAGTAAAGTGGCAGGATACAAGATCAACTCAAAAAAATCAGTAGCCCTCCTATACACAAATGATAAAAGGGCTGAGAAAGAAGTCAGAGAAACATCACCCTTTACAATCGCCACAAATAATATAAAATATCTTGGGATAACACTAACTAAACAAGTGAAGGACCTTTTTGATAAAAACTTTAAATCTCTAAAGAAAGAAATTGAAGAAGATATCAGAAAATGGAAGGATATCCCATGCTCATGGATAGGTAAGATTAACATAGTAAAAATGGCAATCTTACCAAAAGCAATCTACAGATTCAATGCAATCCCCATCAAAATCCCAACACAATTCTTCACAGACTTGGAAAGAACAATACTCAACTTCATATGGAAAAACAAAAGACCCAGGATAGCTAAAAGAATCCTGTATGATAAAGCAACCTCTGGAGGCATCACCATCCCTGACCTCAAGCTCTACTATAGAGCTATAGTAATAAAAACAGCCTGGTACTGGTATAAAAACCAACATATGGACCAATGGAATCGAATTGAAGACCCTGACATTAATCCACACACATATGAACACCTGATTTTTGACAAAGAAGCCAAAACCATACAATGGAAAAAAGAAAGTATCTTCAACAAATGGTGCTGGCATAACTGGATGTCAATATGTAAAAGATTACAAATAGATCCATATCTGTCACCATACACAAAACTCAAGTCCAAGTGGATCAAAGACCTCAATATAAATCCTGTTACACTAAACTTAATAGAAGAGAAAGTAGGAAGTACACTTGAACGCATTGGCACTGGAGATCACTTCCTAAATATCACACCAGCAGCACAGACACTGAGCACAACAATTAATAAATGGGACCACTTGAAACTGAGAAGCTTTTGCAGGGCAAAAGATATGGTCAATAAGACAAAAAGACAGCCTACAGAATGGGAAAAGATCTTCACCAACCCCACATCTTACAGAGGATTGATCTCCACAGTATATAAAGAACTCAAGAAATTAGACATCAAAATACCGAACAATCCAATTACAAAATGGGCTAAAGAGCTAAACAGAGAATTCAGAAAACAAGAAACACAAATGGCTGAAAGACATTTAAAGAAATGCTCAACATCCTTAATCATCAGAGAAATGCAAATCAAAACGACTCTGAGATACCACCTTACACCTGTCAGAATGGCTATGATCAAAACCACTAATGACAGTCAATGTTGGAGAGGATGTGGAGCAATGGGAACACTACTCCACTGTTGGTGGGAATGCAAACTTGTATGACCACTGTGGAAATCAGTATAGTGGTTTCTCAGAATATTGGGAATTGAACTACCTCAAGACCCAGCCATACCACTCTTGGGCATATACCCAAGGAGTGCTCAACCATACCACAAAGATAAATGCTCAACTATGTTCATAGCAGCATTATTCATAATAGCAAGAACATGGAAACAACCTAGATGCCCATCAACTGAAGAATGGATTAAGAAAATGTGGTACATATACACAATGGAGTACTACGCAGCAGAGAAAAACAATGACAGCATGAAATTTGCAGGCAAATGGATGGAACTAGAAAAATCATCCTGAGTGAGGTAACCCAAACCCCGAAGGACAAACATGGTATGTACTCACTCATAAGTGAATTCTAGATAGAAAGCAAAGAACAATCAGACTGCAACCCACAGAACCATAAAGCTATATATATATATGACATGGAGGACCTTAGGATGACTGTTGCTCATAATAAGATCTGGTTTTACTCAATTACTGAGCAACCCTCAATGAAACATCACAATATTAGGAGCTGCCAGCTTGGGTCGTGCTGGGATCAAGAATAATGGGCCTTAGCGGTTCATGTTCCTGGAGTTGTGTCCATGTCAATGGATACCCACGTGCTCCAGAAGAGAATCTCACATCGCTGCTGCCATTGTTGCTGGTATAACAGTGATGCCCCCTGCTATTATTGTTTCAGGGATAGCCATTTCATAATTGGTTACTACAGCTAGCACAGTGGGGATCCTGGCAGCAAAAGTAGCTACCACAGTTAATTAATCTTTCATTCTATTGGGCAAATATGATCAAAATGACAAATTGAAATCAATAGTTATATACATTTCAATTGGCCTTAAAAGCTATAAATTTACAAACTCAAGTTCCACTTGCTCTCAGGGTACCATCTTACAAGGTCTCCAATTTGCAGTAAAACTCATTAAGGAAGGGAATGGCTCAGTTGCCTTTAACCTACCGGCTATGGGTGGATTAAGACTTCTGTTGGTCTTTTCTGTGTCAAACACACAGACTGCCAGCCCAGCGCCACTTAGAGATCTTTGGCAACAGTCAACTCTGCAGCTCTCACACAATTGAACCTGTATGATAATGAGTATTCAAAGATGGGTAATAACTGGGGGGCACTCACCAACCTAAAACAGAACACCTCTGTGGCCTGGACAGGTGTCTCCATGACGAGTAAGGTGACCTGCTGACGTCCCATGCAACCTAAGTCAGAAGCTCATTTTTTAGTAAAAGGGGGGGACCTGTAGGTCCCTGGCCCCCATTTTGGGTAACTGTTGCCTTGCTTGCTGACCTTGACCTTGATATCCTCCCTATGCTAATTCCCTGCGAGATTCCACCCTCCTGAATGCTTAAGGGAAGCTCCTCATCTGTGAATCCAGCATATTGGGCATTAACCGTTTAGATACAAGATTGTAAAACACAGGAGCCGGGGTGGGGATTTAGCTCAATGGTAGAGCGCTTGCCTAGCAAGCACAAGGCCTGGGGTTCGATCCTCAGCTCAAAAAAAAAAAAAAAATCAGAAGCAAACTTCTGCCAACCGGGGTTCCCCCATTGTGCTGTAAGTCTGTATTTAAGACCTCCTCCCTCAATAAATGACATTCAACATTCAAAAAAAAAAAAAGAAGAAGAAGAAGAGGGGGTCAAGAACATGATGGGGAAACCCACAGAGACAGCTGACTGGTGCTAGTTGGAGCTTACTGACTCTAGACTGACAGCTCGGGAACCTGCATGGAACCGAACTAGGCCCGCTGAATGTGGGTGACAGCTATGTGACTCGATCTGTTTGTGGGGTCCCTGGCAGCAGGTCTCTGGCAGCAGGACCAGGACTTATCCCAGGTGCATGACCTGACTTTTTGGAGCCCATTCCCTGTGGTGGGATACCTTGCTCAGCCCTGATACAATGGAGAGGGGCTAGATTCTCCTTCAACTTGGTATGCCAGACTTTGTTGACTACCATGGGAGGCCTTACCCAATCTGAGGAGTAGATGGGGGAAGAGTGGGAGGGAGGTGAGGAGGCGGGAGAAAGGGAGGGAGGGGGAACTGGAGTTGGTATGTAAAATGGAAAAAAAATTAATAAATAAAAACATTTAAAAATTTAAAAAATTCCACATTAAAAAAAAGATTCAAAAATGAATGTCACCGTTATAATAATCAACTTCAAGTCAGTGCCTGGTGTCTAAATTGCCATGTCTGGACTCAGGTTAAATTATCGCCTCCCAGGTAACAGTTGCCTGAAGTACAGCTAGGGAAAGAGGCAGGGCCAAACCGTCAACAAAGTTCACTGCCATCTACATCAGGCCACTGTTCTTACTCACTGTCCACAGGTTCTTCCTACCAGCTGATGTGCTACTATAATAATGTGGCCGGGGGGAAGTTTCAGTCCTGCTGATACTGACCCCTGCCTGTGTTCTCACCTCATCTATGCCTTTGCCAGTATGCAGAACAAAAAGACCACCATGAAAAGCATGAGTGACTTCACTAACAAGCTTTAAACGCCCTAAAAAGCAGGTCAGAGAATGGCAGCAGAACTGCCTGATTTTATGTTCCTTGCGTCGATAATTGCCACATATAAATGCTTCTTTCAATGTAGCTCAGAATCGATGGGTTTGGGATGAGGACCCAGCCAATGTCATCAGTTTTTATTGAAATCAATTACATATAATTATTATGCACGTGAGTTTTGAATGCTGCCTACACTTTAGAATGGTTCATGACCTCACTAGCATATCTTTACTTCACACACTACTATTTTCGTGGTGAATGTTCTTTACATAACCCTCTCTTTTAAACTTTTTCTTCCTGTCTCACTGAATTTCTTATTAAAATATTCTTGGATTTTTCCCAAATTATTTAGTGAAAATAGATTCTTCTCTCATGCAATACATCCTGACTACAGTTTGACCTCCCTCCGCTCCTTCCAGCTCTCCTACATCCCCTCTCCTTCAGATCCTTTCCTCCTCTGTTTCCTCTTCAGAAAAGAACAGGCCTCAAAGAGACAACAATCAAATGGGACAAAGCAAGATACAATAAGACAAGACGAAAGCCCTCATATTGAGGCTGGATAGGGCAGGACAGGAGGAGGAAAAGAGTCCCAAGAGCTGGCAAAAGAGTCAGAAATATGCTCCCACTGTTAGGAGTCCCACAAAAAAAAACACCAAGCTAACAGCCATAACATAACACATATAGTAAAGACCCAAGCATGCCCTGTGCTTGCTGCTTCAGTCTCTGTGAGCCCATGTGAGCACATGTGAACCCTGCTTAGTTGATTCTGTGGGTCATGTTCTTTCTCCTGGTGTACTTTATAACCTCTAACTCCTACACTCTTTCCTCTCCCTCTTCCTGGGGATTCCCTGATCTCCTAGGGGAGGAATCCAAAAGAGACTTCCAGTTTAGACTCTTCTCTGCATAATATCTGGTGGTGGGTCTCTGCACCTGCCCCCATCTGCTGTCAGAGGAAGCCTCTCTGATAACAACTAGATAAGGCACCAATCTATGATCTTGTCCATTGGTGGACACTTAATGGGATTCCATATCTTGGATCTTATTATTCAGTATTATGAATACTATCTGAGTGCTGTATCTTCAAGACACTGATTTCATTTCCTTTGGATAGTGGTGTTGATGAATCATGTGCAATCTGTTTGTATTTTGTGAGGAATCTACACAGTGATCTCTTTTGGGCTTTTGTTATTTGTGTTTAAGACAATAGTATTTTGGTAATTCTTTATACATCCTTAATTTATTAGTTACCTTTCATCTTTTTATGTTAACCATTCTAACAGGTTTTAGGTGATAAGTCAATGTGGTTATAACTTGAATAGCTCTGATTAGCAATGGTGTTTAGGGTTTTGTGTTTGTTCATTTGTTTGTTTTCATGCATGTTCTCTTAGGCTTTGGCCTTCTTTGAGAAATGTCTAATCATATTTTTTCTCATTTTTAAATGATTCTTTCTCTTCCAATTCCTGGTTTTTTTAATGCTAACTCTTTCTCAGATGTATGGATTACAAATATGTTCTCCCATTCTAAAGTTGTAAAGGGTGTTTTTATTCATTTTCGATTTATTTTGAAGTAATCATACAGAGTAACAGGTTTCATTATGGCAACTCACACATTTACACCATAATATTTTGTATATATTTATTCATGTCCTTCCTCCTTCTCTCTCATTTTCTCTCTCTCTCTCTCTCTCTCTCTCTCTCTCTCTCTCTCTCTCTCTCTCTCTCCTCTATCTCACTGATCTTTGTCCCCACACTAAGCAGTCGACCTTCTACTTTCATGTCACTTGTGTTCTATTATTTCCTTTTTTCTCTTTCCCTTAAATTCATTTCCTTCACTCACAGTCCTATTTCTATTTTTTCTTTTTCCATTTCCGTGTGTGTGGTGTGTGAGTGTAAGTGGGTGTTTATATGCATGCCTTTATGTGTGTGTGTTGGGGGGCGGGGGTGTGCATGTGAATGTCCATGCATGTGCAGACCCAAGACTGAAGCAGGTCTCTCAGTTAAACCCAGAGCTCACCCACATGCCTTTTCTCCCCAGCTAGCTTGCTCTAGGGATCGCTTTCTGCCTTCTGAGGCTGGAATTACAGGCTAGCCACTAAGTCTGCCTGGCATTCATGTGATATAGAGACCTAAACTTTCTCTGCAATTTCTTTAAGAACTTATTCATCTCTCCAATCCCATTTCTATTTTAGCACACACACACACACACACACACACACACACACACACACACACACACATATCTAGGGTCCACATATGAGAGAAAAATGTGAGGCAGGAAATCTAATTGATTATATATTCAAACTTTGATTTCTCAAATTTTGCACAGTTATGGTAAAAGTAGATAGTGCCATAAATATCTACCCTGTAGCACATAAAACAGGACATGTATGAACAAGTATATGAATGTTACCAATTTCAGTCATAGAAACCTCTGTTATAAAAACAATATTGCTTTTCCAATCTTGGTCTCAACAATTCACACTCTTACAGTCCCTCCTCTTTCTCAACAATTGGACTCCTGGAGCCCCACCTGGGGCCTGGCTGAGGATCTCTGCATCCACTTCCATCAGTTATTGGATGAGAGTTCCAGCACGACTATTAGGGTGTTTGGCCATTTGATCACCACACTAGGTCAGATCAGGCTTTCTCTCAATCATTGCCAGTAGTCTAAAATGGATGTATCATTGTGAATTTCTGGGGACCTCTCTAGCACTTTGCTTCTTCCTGTTCTTATGTGGTCTTCATTTATCATGGTCTGTTATTCCTCATTCTCCCTTTCTGTTCTTGATCCAGCTGGGATCTCCTGCTCCCCTAAGCTTTCTTTCCCTCAAATCTTGCCCTTCATTACTCCCACTGTCGTCCAGGTTGTTCATGTAGATCTCATCCATTTCTCTGTCATTGGGCAATCCCTATGTCTTTCTTAGGGTCCTGTTTTTTAGGTAGCCTCCCTGGAGTTGTGTAGCAGTCTAGCCATCTTTGTTTACATCTAGTATCCTACTATGAGTGAGTACATACCATGTTTGTCTTTCTGAGTCTGGATTACCTTACTCAGGATGATTTTTTTCTAGATTGCAAACCTCATGATATCATTGTTTTTTCTCTGCTGACTAGTACTCCATTGTGTATATGTACCATATTTTCTTTACCCATTCTTCAGTTGAAGGTCATCTAGGTTGTTTCCAGGTTCTGGCTATTACAAACAATGCTGATATGAACATAGCTGAGCAAATGCCCTTGTGGTATGATTAAGCATTCCTTGGGTATATGCCCAAGAGTGCTATAGCTGGGTCTTGGGAGAGATGGATTCTCAATTTTCTAAAGAAGTGCCATATTGATTTCCAAAGTGGCTGTACAAGCTTGCATTCCCACCAGCAGTGGAGGAGAGTTCCCCTTGCTCTACATCCTCTCCAGGAGGGACTATAAGAGTGTGAATTGTTGAGACCAAGATTGGAAAAGCACAGGGACAAGTAGCAAAACTAATGGAAACACATGAATTATGAACCAAAAGCTGTGGAGCCCTCAACTGGATCAGGCCCTCTGGATAAGTGAGACAATTTAATAGCTTGAACTGATTGGGAGGCACCCAGGCAGTGGGACCCGGACCTGTCCTTAGTACATGAGCTGGCTGTTTGGAACCTTGGGCTTACACAGGGACACTCAGCCTGGAAGGAGGGGACTGTACCTGCCTGTACTGAATCCACCAGGTTGAACTGAATCCCCAGGGGAGTCTTGGCCCTGGAGGAGATTCGAATGGAGGGGAGGGGATGGGGGGAAAGTGGGGGGGAGGGAGAGGACAAGGGAACCCATGGCTGATGTGTAAAATTAAAACACAAATATAATAAAAAAGAAGTATCATAACAAAATAAATAAATAAGAATTTTTAAAAAGTATTCTAATAGAGTTCTTCTTTGTGTAAAAAACAAATAAGGCTTCATATCTAGTAAGTAACAGATTCATTCAGTTCAACCACATCAGCAAGAAGGAAGAGTCAGGTGACTTCTCCCACTGTAACGGCACTATCATGAGTGCAGCAGGATGAACAGATGCTATATTCCAAACTAGAAATAAACTCCTTTACCAGGCTTTGTGCCAAGTGTGGCCCATACAGTTCCTGCAACAGAACTACATGCACCACTTAAAAAACAAAACAAAACACATAGAGCTACCCCAGCACACAAAATCAGAATCTCTAAGAAAAGTGCAATAAACCTAGAATTTTCTTATAGGAGTTGATGTTCATAGTCAGTATTCTCAAGAATGTGGGTAATTCTAGCCTGACAAATTTATGCTGTTGTGAAGGAGGCTGGGAAAATAATTATGTTCAAACAATATTTATCATTCTATCCAATGGAAGAGAATATGGGCTGATCATACTTTAAGTTATAGACACCATAATTATTGTCAGTCACTACCCTAAAATAAAAAACAAACATAATTCTACAATTCAGATTTTCCTCAGGGACTTGAACTACTATTATGATAAAAACACAAAGAAAGTTTATGGTAATGGAAGAAAATTGTGCAGTAGTGTGTCATATCATGTCAGGACAATACTAAATAATACCAGCTGTATTAACTAACAAAGCTCTTTTAAATAGGAGACCATGAATTTTAAAATCATTTTTTATCTTTTGCTTTTAAGGAACACTCAGCCGAAAATCCTCCTGGCCATTGGAAGCTGGGACTTTGGACCTGCCCCATCAGTTCTCTCTAGAAAGCCACCTATTCATATACTACTGAAAGCAAGCAAGCCTAGCATAGCCTCTATTGCAGTACTTCACAAGATCAGAGAAGCTGTCGAAGGGTCCAATAAGTCAATGTGTTAACTCTGTCCATTGGCTGGAACCTTGCTTCTAAGCAGAACATATTGAAAAGATTACTATGGCATCAAATGGTCAAATTCAAGTGGGTATTCAAATACAGCACCTTTGAGCATTAGTTACCTGCTTCCAGAGTGCTTCTACCTAAAGTATTTCAGGGTCACAATGGCTCAGAAAGATCTTGTACAACTTCTTTGTCTTTTTGAGAAGGAAAATCAAAAAAGTCTACACATAAATAAGACTCTTAGAGAGCACATTGACTTGGAGGGTATTTGAAGACAACATGGTAAGTTATCATGGGTATAGTGATATTTTATTTGTATTGAAATGTGATTTTATTTGTATGTTAATAAAGTTGCCTTGAGGTCAGAGCAAGCCAGAGCAGAAGCTGAGCAGTAGTGGGGCACGCCTTTAATCCCAGCACTTGGGAGGCAGAGCTAGGTAGATCTCTGTGTGTTCAAGGACACAGCCGGCATGGCAGACACACGCCTTTAATCTCAACCATAGAAGACCTGGAGGTCTGTACAAACAGGCAGTGACAAGGAGGTCATGTGGCTGGGTTTACAACCAATGAGAAAACAGAACAGAAAGTCTATAAAAAAGATAGGACACACAGAGGTAGCTCTCTTGCGGAGAGGAAGAACAGCAGAAGCAGTGAAGGGTAAGGTTTTCCGCTCTACTCTGACCTCGTGGTTTTTAACTCTGCAATTGGTTCTGTGTTTCTTATTTAACAAGCCGATTACATCTACACATGGGTGGCTATCCAAAGAAACAATGGTAATTTGGGGAACTCCCCAGAGACTGCCTGACAATATGGAAATAAAATGGATAACAACTCAGAGGGAATGCTGAGTCCTGAGGCTGCCAAGAGTAGTGACTGCAAAGGGATGCTGGGACAAAAAGAGGAGCAAGCAAGCGTTCGTCAGATTGAGGCATCCTAGTGAAGGGCTCAGAGGTAGAATTTGGGCTGTAAAGTGTTTTTATTCCAATGTGTTGATGTCAGAGAGGCCTGACCCTGCCTTCTTTTGGACTCTCTCAGGTTCAGTGCCATGGTCTCCACTCCTCACGACCACCAGACTTTCATTAACTCAGCCATCAAATTCCTGCGCCAGTATGGGTTTGATGGGCTGAACCTGGACTGGCAATTCCCTGGGTCTCATGGGAGCCCTACTAAGGACAAGCATCTCTTTGCTGTCCTCGTGCAGGTAGGGAAGCAGGAAAAGCATGAGTGTCTTCAGCTCTAAAAGATTCAAAGTCTGTTCTTTCCAAGGAGAACTGGACGGTTACAAAGTAAACCAAACTCAACTGAATTTAGAAGTACAGAATCTTAGCATTATGAAGACCCTGGTGTATTACATACCCCTTCAACAAGTTACATTCCAGATATCTCACATTGTTTTAGGAATGATGGTTCATATTAACATTTAATGCCTGTTTTAATTCTTTGAGAATACCATACACTGATTTTGACCATCTCTTCCTCTTCCTCATCTTCTCCCAAATCCACCTACAATTTCATATCCACCTAACTTGGTGTAATTTAAACACACACACACACACACACACACACACACACACACACACACACACACACACACACATTCCAATTAGTGTTATCTATGCACTCTTGGTTGTACGGCCATCGACTGGAGCATGTCCCACCTATCAGGGGCCACACCCTTAAAGAAAGTTAACTTTTCCTAGAAATTATCAATTACCAATAATTCCTTCACTAGAATGGAATTTCTTGATAACCTCCCCCAGTCTATGCTGGTGTTTTGTCTGGTTGAACTTGCACAGATCTTTGTGTATTAAGTACTCTATGATAAAAGTACCATGATAAGTAACTACAGATAAGTAACTAAGTATATATCCTAACTGCCTGTGTTATCTGACAACAGAGTTCAATGCCAGGAATAATTATATGACACAATCTGTTGATATTAGGGTAACACGGCTCTGTAACACATATTGGGTTTAGGCTTCAAATAAGAATAAGGAACCGGGCGGTGGTGGCACACGCCTTTAATCCCAGTACTTGGGAGGCAGACACAGGCAGATCTTTGTGATTTTTGAGGCCAGCCTGGTCTACCAAGTGAGATCCAGGAAAGGCTCAAAGCTACACAGAGAAACCCTGTCTCGAAAAACCAAAAGAAGAAGGAGGAGGAGGAGGAGGAGGAGGAGGAGAAGAAGGAGGCAGCAAAAATCTTTGGCTTCAAAGAACTATGGGCAGAAGACTGAAACATAACCAGCAATTGCATGCAGACACACGATCGTGATAAATGCCATGATAAAGGTCCAGAATACAAAAGAAACCCAGAGAAGTTTGTGTGACGCAGAGCTTACCCCAGTAAGAAATGCTCAGGTTTAGTCTTGGAAAAACATTGGTGTTCCTCCAGTAGGTCAGAATGGGCAGGCCGCAAATAAAGACACAGGGATCAATGATCGAGTGACTAGGAGAAAGAGTATGAGTTTACACAGGTAACAAGCATCTGACCTGACCGTGTGGGTCCTTAGCTGAAGGCTCGGGAGTCCTCCCTTGAGATAATTGGGATTGCTGAGAAGGCCTGTACACAGTAGAGAAATATGACAAACATCTGGGTCTGACTTACTGTTCGGACATTAACCACAGACAAATAGAGTGGTCAGGTCCAGTTCCAGGGGAAGGTACCGACGTCAGAGGAAAGCAGTGCTTCTACACTGGGGAAGGAGGGCATGCACAAAGAGACGTTTGAAGATAGACATCAGTAGGACCTGGGGATAATTTCTAGTAGAAAATATAGAAGATCCCCATAAATGGTTGAGATGATAAATGCAGCAAAATAGTAGGTTTAGAGCAGAATTGATTCCTTTACACCCGAACTTGGGGACTGTGACATATGTGAATGGCTAGGATGTATCAGATGAATACAAATCCAGAGCTCGTGGGAAAGAACTTGACTTGATGAACTTGTGTTGTCAGCAAGAGGGGTGATCACCAAGCAAAAATGAATAGATTATGAAATCAAAGATGACAGGTGGCTTTTAATTTGTTCCATTCTTTACTTCTATTTTCTACTCCTTTTTGGCAGCATCTCTGTCCTATACCCACAGCGACAGATTATTTCCATATTGTCGGGCAGCCTCTGGAGAGTTTAACACTAAATAACTCACTGACTCAGTTTACTTTTGTCTGATACTTCTAATTATCAGACACAGTAACTCCATTCCTTTATTTTTGTCTGTATTTATTCTTTGGTAATTTCATACATAAATCAGTGTACTTAGATCATATTCATCACCTCCCCCACCGCTACCCACTTCCAATTCTTCTGTGACTTCCCTCACCCCACTCCCAACTTAGGGTTTTTGTTTAAAGAGGCCAATGACCACTGCTCAGATTTGCATGTGTGTATGGCGCCATCTAGTGGAGAATGAGCAAACTACCACGGGCTATACGGCTGAGGAAAACTTACTCTCTTTCCCACTGTAGCCTTTAGCTCCTCACCTAAGGGTAAGACCCCTTGAGACCCTTCCCTCTCCATACTGAAGTGTTGATTAGCTTGATCTTGTGCCAGTCTTGTGGAGACAACCACAACTGTTGTGAATTTTTGGGTACAACAGCCCTGTTGTAGCCAGAAGGCATTATTTCTCAGCAATCTCCCCCAACCTCTGGCTCACCCCTTTTTCTCCAGTGTTCCCTGAGCCTTGGGGAAGTAGGGTGTGATCCAGATAGCCTATTTAGAGCAGGACACTCCACCAGTTGTGAGTCTGTATTAACTGTCATTTGCTACATAATGAGAGATGCACTGGTCTGTGGGTACAAGGATAAGTTATTTAGGAGGCAGTTCAATACTAGGAACACAGTATTTGCGGGGCCTATGACTCCCCAGCTCACAGGTTGTTGGCCAGACTTACAGTACCAGGTATGAATTCCCCTCCGTGGAGCAGGAATTAAGCTCATTAGTCAGGTGTTGATTACCCCCATAATATCCAGGCCTGTACTGCACTCGCTGACGTATCTTTTCAGGCCAGTTGTAGCTCACAGTCACATTGGTACTGTAGCTCACACAGGTCACAGCTGGCACAATTTCTGGTGTCTTTTCTTCACCACCAGCCTTCCAAGTACCTTCTGGCTCCATGAAAGCTAGTCGGCAGGGAGGGAGCTTCCAGGTCAGCACCAGATTGACTTTTCTATACCCTTTGATCCACGTGTATGATGTTCTTATCGATAGGATCTCACCATAAAGTTCTAGTGGGTAACCCACAGCAATGTTAATAGCCTGCGTTGTCCTGGGGGTCTGCGGGACACCCCACCCCACCCCCACCAACGACTTGAAGTCTAATACACCACATCTGGCATTGGGCTTTTTATCGTTTGGTAACCTATGACTTCTGGAAGGAGCTTTACACCACCTCCCATGTAGGTAACTCCAATTAAGGTTTCTCAATAAATGTGTTCTAGGAAGCTTATAAAATAGTAGGTTTCCATATGGTTTTGTCAAACGTCTTAGTTATCCTTCTTACCCCTACTGTATTCTACACTAACCTCCCACTCCACACTTAACCCCTCCCCATTATCCCCTTTTCCCCCTCCAGACTATCTGTTGTCTACTATCCTACCCCCCTTCAAGCTCTTTCTTCATTCCCTGCACCCCAATGGCCCCTTTCTAGTTTCCTGGCTTCTACAGACTATCTCTGTTTGTAATTGAAGCAAGCCTCCAGCCCACTACAACAGCACAATATAAAATCACATACCTGCAATATATGGGGTTAATATTTCAAGACAGCTCTAACACCCTTCTTATAATGCCTTGTCATCGAGTAAAATGTCCTAGTCACACATGGCAATGTCTGTGAGCATTCTGTTGGAAGATGACCTGGCACTCGGAGATGAGGCAATTGTAAGAGCCAAGCCCAGTGTAAGATTAAAGTCACATGATGAAGAGGGATTACCATCTGGCACTGAACACCTGTCACTCAGGCATTACCACCTTCTCCCTTAGGTAGTTTTGCATTTCATTCAATGAGATGTTGGTTGCCTGACAGACTTCAGCTACTGAAAAAGGAGAAAACTTTCTCTGCCACTGAAAGCGCCATTTAAGAAACCGCAGCAAGGAATGCTTCAAAACTGGTGATGGTGGCAAAGCTCTCAGTCACCTGGGATCTAGATTTTGGATGACTAACTTTAGGTGGAACATAGTGGAGGTTCTCAAACCCCATGAATATTAAATTAATATCACCTGTTCTGCTGACTTTGTTGAGATGGTGATAGAATAAGGTAAAACAAAATGTGAAAGGGATTTTTTTTAAATATATACTCACGTTATTAAGAGAGCTGAAATGAACTTGTGATATAGTCTACCATACTTCAATATTCTGTAGAAAATTCATGAAGCTTTTGAACGGGAAGCCTTTGAGAACAATCGCCCCAGACTGGTGATCACTGCCACGGTAGCTGGTGTCATCACCACCATCTGCTCTGGCTATGAGATCCCCCAACTCTCACAGTAAGTGGTCTGCCATATTCTGGAATCTTCATCCTTGGGATGTTTTGCTGCACATGGACTTTGTTTATAGGCTTTGCAAGGGTGCATTTTCCTGGCATAGGTATGACAAATGACCATCAGAAATTATTTTAAACAACATCCTTCATCCACAGCTCCCAAGACTACATCCAGGTCATGACCTACAATCTCCATGGCTCCCAAGATGGCTACACTGGAGAAAACAGTCCCCTCTACAAATCCCTAAATGACACTGGTACCAACACCTTCCTCAATGCGGTAAGTTGTAGCCATCAGTTTTCCTGTATCCTGCAGCAGCTTGGTCCCAAATAAACACAGAGACATATATTAATTCTAAAACTGTTTGGCCTGTGGCTCAGGCTTATCATTAACTAGCTCTTACAACTCAATTCTACCCATTTCTATTCATCTGTGTTTTGCCACTTGGATTCATGGCGTAACCTGTGTTCCATTACATCTTGACTCCCCCTCCCTGACTCCCTGGCAGCGCTCAGCGTCTCCTCTCACTCTGCTTGAACTCCCTGCCTGGCTCTATTCTGCCTTGCCATAGGCCATAGCAGCTTCTTCATTAACCAATGGTAGCAACACATATTCACAGCATACAGAAATACCATTCCACAGCACACAGTTGCAAATGTAGAGTAGAAATGGTCCAAATTGTGAAAGGTTCATCACAAAATTTTTTAAAAAATCAAATTTTGAGTATGCAGTATTCTTATATACCTCATAACTACAACTTCAGTGAAGTATTTTGGAAAGAAAACTAATAAATAATCAACATATAATTTGAGCAGTTAGAACAGGGAACTAACATACCCCAGCTACCTAAGGCCTATAGCTAACATACTGCCACTACAGGATTACATCATGACCTACTGGATTGAAAATGGAGCAGCTCCTGAGAAGCTCATTGTGGGATTCCCAGCATATGGACAAACCTTCCCTCTGAGTGACCCCTCCAACACTGGAATTGGCACCCCTACTGCTAGTGCTGGTATACTAGGCCCCTATACACAGGAGTCTGGCATCTGGGCCTATTATGAGGTCAGTACATTATCTGTACAGTGCTCTGTGAATATCAAGCCCAGAGCTGTGCTGTTGCCCAAGAGTTGAGGGATAGAAATCTACTGAATTTGAATGTTCAATCTGTCCAGTGTCTGCTCTAAGCTCTAAGCAGAGTATCATTCTAAATGCTTGAAAGTTTTGTATTTATAGTCTATATTTAATAAAATGAGGAGTAGGTAACAATATATAATATCCCTTCATGCAACAGACAACATTCTAAAGTCTATTTATATGAATAAAGGAATAAATGAACTATGTCCCATATTACTTCAGTTCTAAAAATCCAACCCTAAAATATGGACAGTAAATGATCATTTGAAAAATAGCATGAGCTGAGGGTGCTACTCAGTGCTCTAGCTCTTGCCTTAATTAGTATGGCCTTGGGTTCAATCTCTAGTACCATACACTTTTTAAAAAAATGTATCAAAGTGTACAATGATACATCATGAATATTTCTGTCCAGTATGGCGCTATATACATAAAGCTGTAATATCAGCTTTCAGAATGCAGAGGTAAAGGAGTCAACAGTTTGAAGTCTGCAATAGACTGAGACTCTATACCAAAAAACAAATAACTAATTTTTAAAAATGGGCTATGGATGAGGCTCAGTTGCAGAGTACTTATGTAGCATGAGCAAGGCCATGACTTTCATCCTCAAAACCACAAAAAGAAAAATATCTCAAACTTCTTAACTCCAAATAAAATCCACTAGAAAACTAAGGAAAACTCCACTAGACACATATATTAAAGGAAGAAAAACATGAAGTCTACCTTTTTCCCTTGCATGACATAACATTTAAAAGATTTTTTCTCTTGACTTTTAAAGATTTGCACCTTCCTTAATGATGGAGCCACTGAGGCCTGAGATGCTGCTCAGGAAGTACCCTATGCTTATCAGGGCAACAAATGGGTTGGCTATGATAATGTTAAAAGCTTTCATATCAAGGTAAAGTCAGTCCTTTGGATGTTCTGAGGCCCCAACCCTGAGCTTCAAGAAATCAAACAACTATTGTTATCCTCTGTCCTTCAACAGGCCAAATGGCTTACACAGAACCACCTGGGAGGTGCCATGCTATGGACTCTTGACATGGATGAATTCACTGGTGTTTTCTGCAATCAGGGACAGTTCCTCTGACCTCTGCCCTGAAGAATGCTCTCAGAGTGTACAGTACAAGTATGTAACGCCAAGGGTATGCAAATACCCCTCCATCAGCTCAAGGGAAGCCTTGACATGCCTATATCCATTGCCCATGGAGACTCTTCCCACTTCGTCCCATTGCTCTTGTCCAAGTGACAGTCACTGAGCTTTTACAGATCCCCAACTTCCATGCCAAGGATGGTATGCCTTTTGAGCAAACCAAGAATACCTAGAAGCAGGGTCCAGGTCTGCTAGATCTTTGGGGTGTGCAATAATCTACAGAAATTGTGCTGACCATCACTATAAGCATCTATGTCTCTATGGTGCTGTTCTTCAGTGTCTCACTTACCTCTCTCTGGGGAGATTTAACAGGAAAGCTCAATAGTACTCTCATGTTGCTATGCAGATTGCTTTTTATATTGAAGCATATTTACACCTGGATCTTAAAATGAGAGCTGGAAGAGAGGCTCTGAGGCAGTAGATTCTGTATCGCCTGTGCCAAGAGAATAATCACAATGCCTTCTGGCACTTCCCAAATAGAATCTGATCCCAGCACAATGGACCCTCTACTCAAATAACCTGTTATGAAGAAACTAGTCATGAACTTGTCCCTGTCAGCTTTTTCCAGTGTGATGCAGTCTTCTTTGTGCCTTACAAAGGTCGTCTTGAATCTACCTCAAAGTCCCAAAACAAAATCGACAGTCAAAACATGAGATCCCTGGGGGTTTCTTGTGATTGGGTGGAAGCCTTTGCTTAATGTGGAAATACCAGCTGCTTCGGGTGGAAGGTGGAAAGACTGTGTAAGAACGCAGTGGAGCCACCACCCTACAGTCTTCTGTCTGCCTCTGTACATCTGCATGCTGGCTGAGACTGTGAGGAGGAGACGGTTAAACTGTGGGTACACAGGACAAGATGAGGACATTTACGGGGACAGTCTGTAGCATCATGACCATTTTCAGGAAGGAGCCGCAGTGACCCCTGGACTCAATAGCATAAGCAGCACAGCTCGTCTTGCCCAAGATTGGAAGCTCAGAACATCATCCTACTTCCGCTGAAGGTCCAGTGCTGCTCCAGTGTTTCCAGGATTGATAACTGTGTGGTGGACTCATCATGGAGGGGCAGTGGATACATCATGGGATATCTGCCCAGACTATGAGCTAGCAGGATCTTTAAAAAAAATTTTACTGTACTTAAAACCATAGTGGTAGCTGCCAGCTGCTGTCACCCCTCACATGGTTGTCTGATTAGCTGGTCATTAGACTCGGTGGAGCAGATTAGATGATCACTTCCTGGAATTCACAACCGAAAACAAGGACTGTTGGTCTGTTCGTCACTAAAGAGTGGCAGAATGCAAGCTCAGGACTGTAGAGGACTAAGAAAAAGAGAAAGTGCAAAGCTAGGATGCAGGATCTCGTGAGAGCTAGCTCCTGAGTCTCGCTCCTTTATGAAGCCATTAGAGTCTGTAAGACTCCCTTTTAACTATACACTTCTTGTTTGTTCCTTAAAGCACTCAAGTGTTTCTCTTACGTACAATTAAAAAATGTTCTCATGTAGTAAGAATATAATGGCTCTGTTTTTCTCCAGAACCCACTTTAGACTCACTTGATGTATCAAATTATTTTGGTTTTGTTTCTTGCCTTTTAGAATAGGTCTCCCTGTATAACCCAGACCAGTCTCAATATCCTGGGCTCAGTGATCCTCCCGCCTAAACCTCTGGGGCAGTTGTGACTACAAGCAGATGCCACCACATCCAGCTCAAACTCTAAGTATTGAACATACATTTTCCTAGTCCTCACACAAACTTCATAAGACAGATATTACTACTTCCTGGGAGATGAGGCCTGGAGAAGCTTGGTTCCTTGCAAAGCCAGATCCAGAGCCAGGCAACCTCAGCTCCGACCCTTCTCTGCTGTTTACTCCATCCCCTGACACCAAACACAGAGATCATAGCACTGGCAACTGGCGGACAGACCTCCCCCTGGGGAATAACCAGTCACCGCAAACTCCAAGCGCTTTCTACTACACGCCAGATGCCCCCTAAGTGTGAAAGGCGGTGTAAGAAAGACTAGTCTCCTTTCACAAGGGGATGATACTTTACTTCTGTTGCGTTGA
This sequence comes from Onychomys torridus, assembly GCF_903995425.1. NCBI lineage: Eukaryota > Metazoa > Chordata > Mammalia > Rodentia > Cricetidae > Onychomys > Onychomys torridus. The sequence goes on along the minus strand of NC_050448.1, from coordinate 80,585,766 downwards.
ACAACAAATAAAAGAGGAAATGGCCAGGCGGTGGTGGCACATGCCTTTAATCCCAGCACTCGGGAGGCAGAGCCAGGCGGATCTCTATGAGTTCCAGGCCAGCCTGGGCTACCGAGTGAGGTCCAGGAAAGGCGCAAAGCTACACAGAGAAACCCTGTCTCGAAAAACCAAAAAAGAAAAAGAAAATGAACAAGATGAAAGCTTGTTTAAAAGTACCCAGTAAATGGCAATACTTTGGTTTATCCAGTCCCAGACAATGATTCTTGTGGGAAGATCTTAGCCAAAGCCAAAGGCAGCCAACAATTTTCTCATCTGGGAAGTTTCTCAGGCACAGTTATGGCGAGGACAAGCTCCTCTTGGTAGAAATGAGCAATGCATGTTAACTTATACCAGAGCTGAAGGGAGTGAGCCCAGGATCCTATTGTTGGTCATTGGTAGAGTTACTACTCAAATCAGACTTTCCAGCAGCCTTTATACCACAATGCTGATTTGCAAAAAACAATGTCACAAAGGGGAACTTCTAGAGCAAAGCTGTTGCTTAGCAGCCAGTCTTGAGAGCACCCCTCATTTTCTTGCTTAAAACCATCAGGAGAGTAGTGTCTCATGCAAACAAATGAGCCCAAGCTTCCTGAAAGATCCCAAGCACTACAGTTATGGCCCAATTCTCTCGAGACACCTGGAAACCCTAAGACAGAAGACCTGCCTGACAAGACCAAAAACAATGAATCCGCACAACAGAGCAACCATCCAATCTTTTGGAACTTCTATCAAGGTAATGATGCTCTCAGACTCTAATATATATATACATATATATATTTAATCCCTTTGTGGCAAAAGATAAATTTTGAAAAGACAGGATAGAGATCACATGAGGATGGCAGGAGGAACCTGGCCCTGGGTGGAAAGGAGAAGCCTCTGCCCTCTATGCCAAAAGCCTTGGCAAAGAAAATTCCCCCAAGCAGAAAAATCAGAACAAAAGTACCCTTGGAGCCAGCTGGTGCCCTGAACACAGAGTGGTAGACTAAAAAAAAGTTCCCAGCTATGTATTAACAAGTTTATACTCGCTCTGCATGATCTGCCCCTGTGGAGACTCCTACAATCTCCTGGAAGCCTCTGGAGGAAAGACATGATTCCTGCCATACTCTATAGGGACTCATAGTTTCAGTAGCTCCCAAAAGATCATGAAGCTAGGAAACACAAGCCAGTACTTAGTGCACACCAGTCAGAGAGACCAGAGCCCATGTTCACCTGTTACTATTGAATGGCAAAGTCTGACATTTAAGAAAGTCTAAAAGGAGGACTTAGGAAGTCTCTTTCTTCTCCTCTGTGCACTTTCTCTAGACACCGATCCTGAGGCAGTATTTTTACTCCCCAGATCAGAGGTCCCCAACCTTGTTCAGAGCTAAGGCCGACTTTGGGTGACAAATCATTTCATGATGTTCACTTCCTTGTTCTATTGTTAAACCGTAACACATTACACAATTTCATAAGCTCACATATAATGCCTTAATTTTAGTTTTAAAAAGAAAACTGAATTCTGGTAATAGGTCATGTATACCAACAAACAGATGCTCAGCTATAACTACTTTAGAAGACAGTGAGGTTGAATTCTTGCACCATGTATTTTACAATGAATAAAATTAGGATTAAGAAGATCAAATTTTATCTCATATGAGCATTAGAGAGGATTTACAATTGGACACCAAACAAAACAAAATTTTAAAAAAAAGAAAAAAAAATGTTAAGAAAATTAATGCCAGGTATGTTGGTGCACACCTTTAATTCTAGCACTCGGGATGCACAGACAGATCTCTGAATTTGAGGCCAGCCTGGTATACATAACAAGTTCCTAGACAGCCAGGGATACATAAAGAGACCTTGTCTCAAAAAAAAGAAAGGAACAAATGAACAAACAAACAAAGGAATGAAGGAAGGAAGATAATACTATCTTACTAGCTTCTGGTAACAGGAAAAGGCAAGTAACTACCTGAACATGGGTTACTTGTAGATAAAATCCCTTTATGTCTAAAAAGAGGGACCAGATAGGCCATGAGTGAATTTCAGTGAGTAAACCGTGTTGTTCCATTTACTAGATTTTCCATGCGTTCTTTGAAACAAAGTCTCATTATGTAGCTCAGAACCATCACAAACTCAGTATTCTCTGGCTTCCACCTCCAGACTGCTTGGGTCACAGGTGGTAACCAGAACATTTGGCTCAGAGATACTGACATAAATTATTTTATTGGTGTATAATATATACTGAAAGTGGTCTAAATCAAACATGAAGTTATTGGTGAGCTCACTGGTAAAATCAGTACACCAAGACAGAAATTCACTGTCACTCCACAACCTCCTCCATATGGCCTCTGCCAGTCTACCTGTCCTGACTCCTTACTCATAGATTAGGTTTACTTATTTTGAAATTTCATACAAACTAACTTATGTATCTTGTGAATGTTCATCTGAGTTCCTTCATTCAACACAGTGAGAATCTGTTATTGCCTGGTAAGATTTCCATTTGTTTTTTGGTTTTTGTTTTGTTTTGTTTTGTTTTTTGTTTATTTTTTTTGGTTTTTCGAGACAGGGTTTCTCTGTGTAGCTTTGGTGCCTTTCCTGGAACTCACTCGGTAGTCCAGGCTGGCCTCAAACTCACAGAGATCCGCCTGGCTCTGCCTCCCGAGTGCTGGGATTAAAGGCGTGCACCACCACCGCCCAGCCTGTTTTGTGTTATGTACAAATGAGATGAATTCACATGGGCATGTGGGGGTGATATGCATTTGAGGCCACAGAACACATCAGGAGTCCTCCTCGGTCAGTCTCCACCTCATTCCCTTGAGAGAAGCTCTCTCAGTTACCCCAGATCTCGACATTTTTCAGCGAGGCCAGAGACCAACAAGCCCCATTGATCCTCTTCTCCTCCAGTGCTGGGATTATAGGTATGAGCACCATGCCGGGCTTTTTATAGAAGTGATGGGGGTCCAAATTCAGGCCCTCATTCTTGAACATCAAGCCTTCCTACCCACTGAACCACCTCTCCAGTCTCTTTTGTTTAATTTCTTTTATTGTTGAGATGATGGTATAATTACATCACTTTCTCCTTACCTTTCCTACTTTCAAACATTCCTGTATACTCCTCCTTGCTCTCTCTCAAATTCATGGCCTCTTTTTTTCATTAATTGTTGTTACATTTATATATTAATAGATGCATATATGTATATATTCCTAATTATAACCTGCTCAGTCTGTATAATGTGATTTGCATGTATGTCCTCAGGCCTGACAGTTTGGTACTGAATAACAAACGTGTGCTCTTCTTCGGAGGAGATCTCTCCTGCTCTCAGCAGCAGTCCTTAGTTGCCTGTACTTTTGTGTAGGGTGAGGCCTCCTGGGCTGGGCCTGTCCACTGCAGCATCTTTATTGTGTTGTCCTTATTCAGCTCATGGTTCAGCAATTGTGTTTAGACTTTATGGATGTCGTTTCTGGCATGACTAGGAGAAACAATCTCACAGAAAGTTTCCTGACCCTCTAGCTCTTACGATCTTTCTGCCCTCCTCTTCCAAGGTGTTCCCTGAGCCTTAGGGGCAGGAGTGTTTTGTAGATGTAGCCATTGAGACTGGACTCCCCAACTCCATATATTGATTGGCTTTAGTTTTCCTGTAATGGCTTCAGTCTGCTACAAAGAGAAGTTGTCCTTGAGGATGGGGGACTCCAGTTGCTCTTAACTTGTTTGCACAAGACTTTCGGTACACAGTTGTGTGCATTACTGCCAAGTAAATGCCAAGGAGGAAAAATGAAGGCACCACAGAGCTGTCCATGTTCAGTCTTATAAAGGTCACCACAGTTATCCAGAGTGAATGCAATGACTGATTTACATGTCCGTTGTGTTGATTACTTTTCTCTTAGCATGATAAAACTACATGACCAAGGCAATTCATAGAAGAAAGAGCTTATGGTTCCAGAAGATTACAGTCTATGATAGTGGAGTGGAAAGAGCTGCTGGAGTACAGCTAAGAATTCACATCTCAAACTACCAACAAGAGGCAAACAGCCTGAGTCTTTGAATCCTCAAAGCCCTCTCCAAGTGACATACTTTATCCAGCAGGGCCACATCTTCTAATCCTCCCCAAATAGCTACCAACTGGGGAGCAAGTATTCAAATGCCCAAGACTTATGGGGGCATCTCATTCAAACCACCAACCACATCCACCACAAGTTCAGGCTAGAGGTTCTACTGTTTCATGCTCTTATCATCCTCAGGCTCTTGGTCACTCAGTGTCAATCTCATTCCAGCTTTCAAATGCCTTTATAAGTTCTCAGACAAGCACTTTTATATACTTGCCAATTATTTCAATGTTCTTTTGTGAAGTTAACACTCAAGTCTTGTTCATCTTTTAAATGAAATGACTTTTCTTACTACTTTGTAACATTACTTTATACACTCTAGGTCAGAACTGCCCCGTGAAAAGACAACATCTGCTCTGTGTATAATTTTAAGTTTCCAAGTAGCCAAATTAAAAGAATAAAACACAAGAAGTTCATTTTAATCATGCTTTGATTTAACACCAAATACTATCATTTCAATGTGTAATCAATGCAAAACCTAGAGAGTTTACACCTTGTTCAGTGTGTTTTTAAAATACAGTGTGTATTTCACTTGTCATTATGTTTGGGACCTGAAACATCCCCTGGAAGCTCGCGTGAAGACTTGCTCTCAATGAGAGCAAGTCTTCACTTTGGGAGTTGACTAGATCATGAGGGTTCTGGGCTCACTGATGTGTTTAAACGCCCGTAACTTCATAGCTTGATGAACTATAGGCAAGTTCTGGAAACTTTAGACGTAGGGTCTAGTTAGAGGAAGTCGGTCATTGAGGACCTGTCCTTGAAGGCTACAACTTGTCCCTGTTCCCTGCACCCCAGATTCCTACTTCCTTGCTGCCACTGAGTGAAGAGCTCTGCTTTCCCTTCGCTGCCTGCCATGACATCCTGCCTCAGCACAGGCCCAAAACAGCAAAGCTGAGTGACCACAGCTAAAACCTTGAAGCTGTGAGCCAAAACAAATACGTTTTCCTTTTAAATCCTTTTTGTAGGTATTTCGTCACAATGAAAGGGTGTAGACTAGCATAGTTTCTCTAACTTGGAGTAGCCAGATTTCAAGCACTCGATGGCCACACATTTTAGTGGTTCTGTGTTGAATGCCACAGGCCTCAGTGCTTGCTGCTGCTGTTACTGTCTCTGGCACCTTGGCTCACTTTCTCACTTTCTAAATGGTTTCTCAGGGCTGGAGAGATGGCTCAGAGGTTGAGAGCACTGACTGTTCTTCCAGGTGTCCTGAGTTCAATTCCCAGCAGCCATCTGGGATGAAATCTGGTGCCCTCTTCCAGCCTGAAGGGATGCATGCAGAACACCATATGCATAATAAATAGATTTCTCTTGGTTCAAATTACTATTTTGAAACCATTTCACACCTAAAGAAGAGTTGCACAAAGAACAAACTTTTCATCCCAGTTCTTCAATTGTATGGCATTATCTTCTTGTTCTCTCTCTCTCTCTCTCTCTCTCTCTCTCTCTCTCTCTCTCTCTCTCTGTGTGTGTGTGTGTGTCTGTGTGTGTGTGTCTGTGTGTGTCTGTGTGTCTGTGTCTTCTTTTGAATACACTTTTTCTGACATGCTGCCCAGTCCTCCATAAAGCCTCCAGGGAAGCTCATAGCAGACAACTCTCTCGCACTGCATCTGTCTGCCACTGCCACTGCCACTCTGTAAACCAGCACCAGTGCCGTACTACCCTTGAATTCACACACACACACACACACACACACACACACACACACACACACACATACACAGTCACAACCCTATCTCATCTAGGATCCTCTCCAGGAATTTACGCTGCACTCCACTGTCATGTTTCATCAGTACCTTTCAATCCATAATAATTTCTCCAGTCTTTCCTTGCCATTCAACTGCTGAACAATCTTTTAAAAGATATCTGCAGGAAGATCCTTAACCTGGGTGCATTTCAGATCGGGGAAGCTGGCTAAGCAAGTCCAAAACACGGGCAGGCCAAGTCACTGCACAAGCTGATGCTGTGCAGAGGCAGATGGAATTTTCCTTCTCTTACTGTACCCTGTCTCTTAGTGGAACCTTTGAAAGCCCATCCAGATTACAAGAAATGAACTTTACTTGAAGCCAACTGATGAGGGACTTTAGTCATATCTCCAAAATCTCTTCAAGTAAACCCTAAAATTTTAATAAAATAGTGAGTGACTATAGCCTAGCTAGGTTGATATATATAAAAAAAAAGTTACCACAGAAAACATTCTTATATTGCACCAACATCCTGCTCCTCAGGAAACTCATGGGCTTTGGAATCTATCCCCAATTGTCTTACCAATGTCCACTCTGATGGCAGCCAAATGATTATATAGTTCATCATTCTGCAAGTATTTTATTTTTGTTATTTCTGTAATATATATTATGTAATACATATATATCATCAGTACGATCTCATATTCATCTGATCTTTAACAGCTTGTAAACATGGAAAGGTGCTCGTCCTTGTTTGCAATCTCCAGTTGAAATTTTTCATATTTTCGTCATGAAGTGCATTTTGTACATGTTGCTCATTAATAATATCAGGTTAAGGAAGCTTCTCCTAATTTACAAAGAGATTTTATGTTTAAAATTATGAGTAGGTACTGTGGTAATATTTTATCTACTGAGATAATCACATTTTAGTTTGCTAAAACAAGAAATTATATTGGTTTTGCTTTTAAATTTTACAGCAAACCTTGCATTCCTAGGACCAACTACAACTTGGTTATGAAATGACAGATTACATTTGATTTGCTGAACTTTGTTTCATTTTTTTCTTTTCATTTATGTTCACAAAGATTTTCTTGTAATGGCAAATATTATCATCAAGATTTTGCAAATTTTATAGAATAAACTGAGTAATGGTGCCTCTTTGATATATTTTTTCCTTTTCTTTGTCTTTGTTTTTTTAGGGTCAAACTAGATTTTATTTCAGTTACAAAAATTTACAGAGTATACAGACAGCTCTCACAAATTCCTCACCCAGTTTCCTCCATTATCAGTACCTTATTGGATACATTATCAAGATTAAGAAAGCAACATTGCTACATTATTATGATAATTACAAAGGCTAGACCTTGTTCCCACTAGACTTGTTCCAGAATTCATTGCATCACATTGCTTTTTTAAAACTTTATACAAATTTTTTAATTAAAAAATTCTTTACATACATTTTAAGCATACTCTTTCTCCTCCCCTAACATCTCCCAGATCCTCCCGTTTCCCTACCCCCACAATTCCATGCTCCCATGTTCACTCCACAACTCACTCTCTCTCTCTCTCTCTCTCTCTCTCTCTCTCTCTCTCTCTCTCTCTCTCTCTCTCTCAAAATATTTCTTTAAGCAGTTTTTAAGTTCTCTGGTAAAGCCACTTTTTATAATTTTCTATGTGTGAAAGCCATATACTGTGAATTCTACTTATAATACTTTTGACATTACACTTTTCTAAAAACTTTCCTAAGAACTACTACAACACTTTTCTAAAAACTGCTGATTTCATCTAACTCTTTAAACTTAATTGAATATAATCTTATGGTTTCCACTTACTATCAATGTTTGCAATATCTCTAACAATGCTGCCCCTTTTTTTCATCATAATACATCTTACATTTTGTTAATATGTGTTATAAGTATAACTTGTTGCTTTCTTTAATAGCAAGTGACATAATAAGTTGGCCAGGAAATAATTTGTTCATAGAAAAAGGATTAAAAATAATAGATTATGGGGCTGGAGAGATGGCTCAGAGCACTGGCTGCTCTTCCAGAGGACCCAGGTTCAATTCCCAGCACCCACATGACAGCTCACAACTGTCTGTAACTCTACTTCCAGGGGCAAAACACCAATACACATAAAATGAAAATAAATAAAATTAAAAGAAAAAAAGAAAGAAAAACAACAGATTGATATAGATAGGGAATCCTAAAAACTAGTACATGATCAGCACTCTAAAATAAACCACCTAATACTGAAGCCTGAGATAAACATCAAATTAGTGATTTAATTTTATTTCTCTTTTTATTTAAAATCAAATTATTTAGCAATGTAATCACATTATAGAAATTTAAGAAAATAAAAGAAATTGGGCTTTTCCTGTTTTGAATTGTATTTTCATGTTTTTGTTGTGTTATAAACTAAAATAAAGTATTTTCTTACATATTTAAATTTTAATCTTTTTCTTTTTTTTTTTTTTATGTGGAGCTAAGGATCAAACCCAGGGCCTTGCGCTTGCTAGGCAAGCGCTCTACCACTGAGCTAAATCCCCAACCTTACTCTTTTTCTTATTTTTTAATATCTTAGAAGCGAGCTGCCCAAATAATGCTGATTTGATCATTATACATTCTATACGTGTATTGAAGTGCCATACTATACCTTATAACTATATACTATTTGTGTGGATTAAAATCAAAGTATTGTTTTAAAACTAGTTGTCTTAAGAATAAAAATGTTAGCCAGGTGTGGTGACACACACCTTTAATCCCAGCACTAGGAGGCAGAGGCAGGCGGATCTCTTAAGTGTAAGGCCATCCTGGTCTACAGGGCAGGTTCCAGAATAGCCAGGACTACACAGAGAAACTCTGTCTTGAAAAAAAAAGTCCAAAAATTTTTAAATATATTAATACTTCCTAAAACAATAATAGAAGTGAAAATTATCAAATTAGTACCAATATATTTATATTTTCCTTATCATTAGTAGTACCATAGTCATATTTTTATAAAATTCTTGAAGTAAATTACATACTATGACTTTGAGACCCAAGTTTTAGTCTATTTAAGTTTAGCTCCCTTATGGCAACTAGTAGTTCCCCATGCTCCAATGAATGGCCCCGATCCACACACACAGGCAGCGCCAACTGGACTTAATGAGTTGTCAAAAACTGTAAAGTCATAGAGTTGGGAAGGAGGTGAAGTGGAATTATGGGGGAAGTTGGAAAAGAAAATTGGGGAGATATGATTTTATTGTCTGCATGTATGAAATTCTCAAAAATATTTTTTTAAATCTTAGGTCCTTATAACAACCTCCCATAGTCTGGGTTTTCTTCATTAGTTCTTGTTTAAAGATAGGTAGGTAGGTAGATAGATTCATACATACATATATACATACATATATTGATAGATACACAGATAGATGATACATGAATAAATGATAGACACATTGCTAGATAATAGACAGAAAGACACACTAGTTTTTAAGTTTGTGTTTGAAGCAGAAGCCCATGTAACTCGGGCTGGCCTCAGGAATACACCACCACTCCTGGCTCTTTCCCAACTGTTGTTTGTAGACGGACAGTTGGACATTATGTAGTACACAGAACAATTCACTGTGTAACCAGGCAGTGCACTACAGGATGTTTAGGCATTCTGGCACACTGGCCAAGAGCATCATCTCAATAATGTTTAGGTAAAAAAATGATCTCCCCAGCCAGAAGACAGGAATTTGAAGGTTTGGGGAGATGGATGTTCTTCCCGATTTTAATATCACACAATGTACACACATACTGAAACAGCATATGAAGACATGAATAGCTAAAATTATGTGTCAATTGGAAAATAAAGTGTTTTAAGTGTGCTTTTGTAAATTTTCAAAATAGCATCATTTTACTTATTTTGTAGCTTTGGGAAATGAACCTAGGGCTTCATGCCTTCTGGGCAATTTCTCTACTTCTGAGCAACATCACCAGCCCTCTTTTCATTTTTCAATTTGAAGTATGTCTCAGTTACCCAGACTGAACTTAGTCCACTGCTAGAGAAGTGATCTCTGATCACCTGTGATCCTCCTGCCTCAGCACTAAGGGACCAACTTTCACTTTAAAAAAAGTTGGGCTGGAGAGATAGCTCAGTGGCTAACAATTTGCTGCTCTTGCAGAGGGCCCAAATTGTGTTCCCAGTGCCCACAAGTTCCAGGAGATCTGACACCTTCTTCTGGCCTCCACAGACACCTGCTTGCAGGTGGCACACATACATATAATTAGATATGCCCACACATACACACACACACACACACACACACACACACACACACACACACCTCTCTTTCTATCTCTTTGCCTCTGTGTAGCTCTCTCTCTGTCTCCTCTCTCTCTCTCTCTCTCTCTCTCTCTCTCTCTCTCTCTCTCTCTCTCTCTCTCTCTCTCTCTCCCTCCCTCCCTCCCTCCCTCCCTCCCTCCCTCCCTCCCTCCCTCTCTCTCAAAGGAAAATGTGTCTAAGATGGACCTGATAGGGACTAGCTGTCAGCTCGACCTTGCCCGCATCCTCTGCTCCTGTCATTGTTTAACTACACATCCTCCTCACTTGTCAACACAGTTCTTGATTTTATTTATTTATTTTTTTTTCTGCTTCCCTGGTGCCAGTAGTTCAGACCTAAGGCGGTCTGAACCCCATGTCCCTACCTTTAGAGCACTGCATTCCTCTTGGTTGTTTCCGAAGCAGTTTACCACCCTCTCACCCACTCAGCCCTTCCATTTGATGTGTAGCAGGCTCCACCCTCAGTTCAGAAGATGAATTAAGATATCCTCAGAGCTTAGCTCTGAAGTGACTCATGCGCGGGCCAATCCGCTGCTCATGCGCACTCAGGGCCTTACGCTCCACCTCTCTGGCTCTCAGCTGCTCCGTTCCCTTGGCAACGTAGTACACCGTGCGAACCCTAGTACTGCACGATGTGCTTCAGCAGAGTAGATGAGAAGAGTAGCAGAGGACTACGGAACAGACAGCAAAAAAAGGGTAAGAAGACCAGGAGAGATGAACACGGAGAAAGTACAGCTCTCTCACTCGTTCCGTGGAGTTACGCAGCGAGGTTTACGTAAGAGTTGGCCGCGGGTCGGCTTATGGACCAGCCCCGATGCTTCCCTCCACCCACGTGCTCACTTGGAGTTTCCCCTCTTGATCTTTAGGGAAGGTGGATGATTACTCCTTCGGGACACGTCAGAAGAGGAAACTCTTTCCTCACTACTACCCCCCAACTTGGATGGGGAACAAGTTTCTCCCTGTCAGGGGATTGCCCCACACAGGCCCGGGGTGTTACACGGCAGCAGATGTGAGTATTCACCTCCCTTCAGTGCCTATGGAAGGATACACGAGTGTTCTGACAGAAAAGTCACTCTTATGTGTGCCTTTTCTTATCTGGGTGCCAACATGAGAAGGAGCCCTGGTCCGCAACCAGCCGTAGAGCCAATGTGTAAAGGACCTTAGTTCACTCCTTTCCATCCCCACCAAACGCAAGCTGCGTCCTTATGCAACCCCTGCGAGCTGATGTCAGTTTCTTCCTGCATAGTTCAGCCCTCGGGCTGCCTCTTCCATAAACGCAAATTCAGTTGTTACTGGGCTCTGAAGATGGAAGTCATTGGAATTCACAGAAATTCAATGTATCCCTCCATCCAGCCAGACTTCTTTGCAAAGTGTTGTTTGTTAACACTATGGTGTTAACTATAAAAGAATCAAGACAAGAAAACACAATAATGTCTTGCGGAGAAGCTCACATAGGAACATTCTAAATTCACTCCACTTTGAAGGCTGCTTTATAATTGTATTACTGATGTTTTTCTTCTCTCCTCCCCGCTTCCCTCTCTTCCTTCCACCGCAAGTGGAATGGTTTAGCATACAGCCTGTCTCAAATCCCGACCAGTACAAAAGGTTATGCTATTGGAGCCAGGACAGCTGTGAGGTTTAAGCCAGTCAGCAAGGTAAGGTTCTGGGATTGTACAGTGGTCCATGTGGCAACATAAAAAGTTGAGGTTAGGGGTTGGGGATTTAGCTCAGTGGTAGAGCGCTTGCCTAGCAAGCGCAAGGCCCTGGAATCGATCCTCAGCTCCAAAAAAAAAGAAAGGAAGGAAGGAAGGAGGGAGGGAGGGGAAGAAAGAAAGAAAGGAAGGAAGGAAGGAAGGAAGGAAGGAAGGAAGGAAGAAGGAAAGAAGGGAGGAAAGAAAGAAAGAAGAGAGAGAGAGAGAGAGAAAGAAAGAGAGAGAGAGAGAGAGAAAGAAATTATTTTTTTGCCGAGTGGTGGTGGCGCAGCCTTTAATACCAGCACTCGGGAAGCAGAGCAGGTAGATATCCGTGAGTTCGAGGCTAGCCTGGGCCACCAAGTGAGTTCCAGGAAAGGTGCAAAGCTACACAGAGAAACCCTGTCTTAAAAAAAAAAAAAAAAAAAAAAAGTTGAGGCATTAACACTGCAAGCAGGAAGTAACCCTGGGAGAGTGAAAACAATTCACTGAAGAAATAGACTTCAGACAGAGCTTTAATAACCAAAAGTTAAAATATAGAAGCTAAGTTTATTTACATCACACTATGTTGTAAGTTAAAGGACAAATTTCAACTTTTTCATTGTGTGTGAGTGTGTGTGTCTGACTGGATTTCAAGTCTAACTGTGAGTTGAAACAAAATCCTTCTCCTTCTCCTTTCTCTGATGAGTTCTGAGCCTAGACTACACCATGCAAATGTGTTTCCACTGAGCTACAGCCCCTGACTGACTAAGATTCTACTTTCCTGCTGGACAGTCTAGGACTGGCAATACTAACTGCAACAATATCCCAGTGGTAAACTGTACCAACTTGCTTTGATTCTTTATATGTGTGTGTGTATGTGTATGTATATATGTGTGTGTGTGTGTGTGTGTGTGTGTGTATTATATGTGTATATATATTATATTTATATAGCTCAACCACATCCATATTTAGGGTTTTGCCTAAATAGGTCTATTTCTACAACTTTGACACACTGAACTGTAGCTGATTTATAAGCAGTATTAAATGATTGTCCTGTTTTAACTTAAATAATTTGTAATAATATAGATGATATTTTATCAGCCTCTACCACACCGGTCTTTTTGTGATTACAGGATGTGACACCATATCCAGGAATGTACCAGAAAGTTTGTACTTGGAATGAAAAATCCAAACAAAGCTTTGCGCCATTTAATGCCTTGATGCCTCGATTTAGGAGTGAAGTTCAGGGCAATTCTTATCCTGGGTATGTCTCCTGTTTACTGTGCATTTCACAGGAAAGAAGCACATAAAGCAGGAATTACATCAAAACTTTCCCAGCTAAATCTGTAAAGACTTAACCTCTAACTTCCCTGGTCTCTGGTACTGCATCATTGTAGAACCAGTTATTAATTCAATAGATATTTACTAACATGTCAGGAGGTTTTGTATCTTCCACAAATCATTCAGTATACCCACCAAACAGTGATCCCGGTCTCTAGAACCAAAGAAATCAGGATTAAGTACTCAAGGAAATGCCAGCAGTAATAAGGATTTAAGAGTCAAACTGTAACACTTCCAGGAGTGAGGGGAACCTAGTGGCAGTTCCCTCAGGACAGTATCTGTAAGCTAAGACTACTGTGGGCACACCAGAAAATGTGGGGAGCTGGTGTTGTCCTAGGAAGACATTAAAACAGGATGACGATGTGATAGAGTGATAAGTTGGAGGGTACCTTGTCCGAGATTATTAAGGAAAACACTCAGCAAATGCCACTTGATCTGAGATCTGAATGAATAGATTAAGCCAGTCCCGCTAAGTGGCTTTAATCTGTTGTGTGGAGACAGAGCACCCCATGCAGAAAGGACAGTGAGTGCAAGCGCTTTAAGTTGAGAAGACACTGGAGCAGATAGAAAAGGAAGACATGATCGTGGCTGGAGTACAGTGAGAACGGAGGAAATGTGAACACAGAAGGGCAGGTTAGAGTATCTAGGCCTTGAAAGCCAATGGGGTTTAGTCTAGAAGCCTACGAACCCACTCAGTATATGGACCTGCAGTGGAAATAGTCAAAATTTTTCCATAACTGTTGAGAAATCCAAGGACAAGAGAATGAAGGTAACTTTTCCAAGCTTGTGTTAGGGAAGTTTAAGGGTTAGTCCTGATTCTGTATCTACTCTACAAACTATTCCTCACAACAGAACCTCTAACAGCTTCACAAACACAGGCAATTCAAAAATAATATTGTTGTCAAGAACCAAAGTAACTGACTCTGGTTTGCTTGTCCCTAGATTGCAGAAAGTTTGTCTCTGCATATATTTCACCAAGTTCAAATTGTGGGCGCTACTAATCCATCACCATAGTGGGTCCCTTGTCAGTCACTCTCCTGGGACCCTCTTTCAGATAAGGACACTAAATTACAGAAATACTGTAGATGAGTATCTAAACGGTCTTATTTAAAAAAAAAACCACGGAGCCAAATATAGGGGTGAGAGCCTTAGAGAAAGATCAGGGAAATAGGGAAAGCCACCAGCTAACCTTACCTCACCAACTCAGCAGCTTCCAAATGAGAGTTACTTCTTGTCTACCCACACCTTTATTGCCTTGCTGTTCTGCCATCTGATTTACTCTCGATCTAGCCACATCACTTCCTGTCCCTGGCCAGCTCTGGTCACTTTGTTTGTACAGACTTCCAGAACTCTATGGTTGGTAATGGGATTAAAGGCGTGTGTCACCGTGCTTGGCTCTGTTCGCTAGTGTGGCCTCGAACACACAGAGATCTTGCCTGCCCAGTGATAGAATTAAGAGCATGTGCTACCACTGCCTGACTTCTTTGTTTGCTTAAAATAGCTTGCTATTTCCTCTGATCTCCAGGCAAACTTTATTTATTAAAGCACAAATAAAATATCACCACAAAATACTTTTAGAGTCCGTCCTTACCCTACTTGGATGTTGAAGCTGGTTCTCTTTCACACTGGCAGCCTAATTAGAAATACACTAACAGGGAAATGAAACTCACGTTGCCTGACATTGAAAACTTAGTCTTGTTTTTCCCAAGGAAGGTGGAATTCACGTCCAGTCATCAACCATGATATTTGCATGTTTATTTCTAGCCCTGGTACATACAATCCAGAGAAGAAGTCACCCCCAAAAGTTGTTTGGCCAATGAAATTTGGATCTCCAGATTGGTGTCAGATTCCATGTCTAGAGAAAAGAACTCTAAAAGCTGAGGTAATAAGATTGGAGGTTAACATACCATTCTGTGCAGTACTATCCTATATTATCATTTGTTCTTAAACAGAAGTCTGTAAGGGAACTTTAACAAGATCATGGTCCCCTGAAGTTGTTATATTTTGTGTGTATGTCAGTGTTAGAATCTTTTTGGAGAGTCATATGTCTGCATTAGCTTTTTATAGGTAATTATGACTGGCCAAATATCATATTTTATTTGATCCTTAGATGAGAAATTAACTGCTCTTGATAATTCCTTAGGGTAGACATGGGGAATGTCCTATATAACACAAGAAGATGCGAGAATAGTAGTGATTAGGTGACTGGGCAGCTGCAATCCACATCTGTAACTCCTGATGTATTGTTCTTTCTGACATATCCCATGTGTTAGACCACTGGGGAATTTAAGAGCATTTTAAGTAAGAGCAAAGGTAGGAAAGTACTACCTGTCTTCCAATAGGAATCCAGCATTGCCTTTCTATGTGACCTTTAGGCCTTTTTCTATGTATCAGTTTTCTTATCTTTAAAATGAATTTAATAATCCAATTTATCTGGCATTGTGGTAAAGATTAATAACAGATAATATGGAAAGCCATTTAATACAGTACATAGAATACATACTTAGTATGGGTTTGCTATAATAATTCTAGATTTATGGTTTTTTCCTGGTGGAATTTATTATTAAATCCATAAATATTTGTTAAATGCCTAATACACGGATATATGTGTTAGGACCTATGGATAACAAATAGTTAAACATACAATCCTTGCCTTCAAGATGCTGACTGACTACTCAAAAATTTCCAAGTAGCCAATAATTCCTAGCATGATGAACACCAGAGTATGTTTTCAGTTATCACGAATCATTACACCTCAATTACTCTTGGGTTGGGCTTTACCTGGGTCACAGGGTTAATATGTGAAGTTCTATTTCACATAGTCAGGAAGATCAGAAGTAAAGGATTCCTGCTGGGATACTGAGCGAGACAATCTTCTTTTATTGCAGCTCTCCACAGACAAGGACTTTAGAAAGCATCGGAACCGTGTGGCCTATTTTAGCCTGTATTACAAATGAGAAGTGGGCACTGTCTTCACGTGATTTCCTGACCACAGAATCTCCACACCTGAGGACAGAACTGGTCTTATACTTCTGTGTTCCTGGGCCCTCTTGTCGGCCAATTCGGCATCCAGGGAGGGGCAAGGGTCTCAGTCACCCTATGAAAACATAAATACTGTTCCAGAATGTTCCTACTCTGTCTCTTTGTTTGTGGTCTAATGGTCCCTATTGGATGTCCAACCAGATAGTTTCAAATGTTGAGAAATACTCAGGTATCCCCTAACCACTACCTCCAGTTCTCAGGCATCAGTCTTGAATGTTCTACCACGAGCCTTGCCACTGGCCCATATATGTCAAGGGCTTAAGTAGGATTTGAACCCACAAGACACAATACTTAAATTCAGGTTAAAACATTTATGTTTGGGGAATTCTTTCGAACTTTATCAGTTCTCGGGTATAGAAACATAAATGTCCTGGTTCTGTTCTTTCCTAAACTGGCATAAAACTCAAAGAACCCAAAAAAGTCCCATTACCCATGACATCACCTGTTTAACCTGGGTACCAAGTTCCTACTTAATGTCAGACACAGGGGCAAACATTGGGAATATACTAGGAATCAGCATATACCTAAGCTGAAGTCTGAGAGAAGGTGTTTGGGACATTGAGTGTGCTCCTTTCTTAAAGGGCCCTGAAGATTTTCCAGTGAGTCTTGGAGTATGAAATAAGAATTCACAGCAGCTGGGCACGATGGCACTCACATTTAAACCCAACACTTGGGAAGCAGAGGCAGATAGCACCCTAGACTACACTGTAAGTTCCAGGACAGCCAGGGCTGCATAGAGAGGCCCTGTCTCAAAAAGCAAAAAATAAATAAAAAGAAGAATCCACAGCAGCCACCTTTAAAGCGCATATCTGTGTATATGTTAGGTCTCAGACCTGGGACAAATGGCTAGCTGAGGTGCCTATTTAGCATATCAAAGAGGACCTGGCTACCCTGGTCCCTACCTGTTACAGAGCCCTCCTGGCTGAGATACCCCATCCTCTTCCCTAAACTTCTCAGGGGCTGGGCTGTCCTTTCCTACATAATTCAGCCATTTTGGTTACCTGCCCCTTTTTCAATCTATCTTTTGTACTCCTGGCCTCTTGGTCTGGCTCTCCCCTCTCCCTTCACCCTCTCCTCACATGGCCCAGCTCAGGGTTGTGTTCACTCTGGAGGCTCCCAGATGTCCCTGCCTCTGGCTATGCTCTCCCTTTTATCTACAATAAACTTTCTCCTCCAGCGTACCTAGGAGCAGTCATGTCCTCTGTATTTATGTCTCTTCTTCACTCACATGGGGTGAAAACCACAGGACTGGCATATATAAGCTCCCTTCCACAGAACTCAGCCTCTCCAAACCAAGCTGCTGATTTGACTCTCGTAAGGTAGGTATGGATCATTTGTTTCTGCTGGCCCCTGTCATCCATCAAATTTGACCCCAAATTCTAGAGTTTGAAACAGATGTATGTGGCAAGAAAGTAGAAGGGGCCATTTGTGAACAGAAAAGGGACTCCGGGAGGGAGGAGGACAGGTAAGAGGCAGGGCAGGGCAGTCTGTTGGTATGCTCGCTAGAAATTTTAATTTGGAAAGCATATTACATAAGCCAACAATGACTCAATAAGAATTACTCAATATTTATTTCTTTGTATCTTTATATTAAAGAACATCTAATGAACTCTGACAAATAAGCGTTAGTAGTATTTTCAAAAACTGCCCTTCTGCGTTCTCCTCTAAGGACGTTGTTAAAAACACTTCCCCCAGTAAAGTTCTAACTTGGCATCACCTCTGCGACGCAGAGTTTCTGTGTCTTCTCCTGTCTCTTTTACCTGTCTCGAGTTGTTTTCTTCTAAATTACCTGCCCTTGCCTCCTGCCTCTGTAGCTATGACCCTCCAACTCCAATCGATGATTCTCTACCCTAAACAAGGGCACTGGGCAGGAGGGGAAACATTTCTTTAATGTGGCCAGGGTGCTAATGAGAGGTGAGGAACACACCCTCCACAAAGGACAATTGTGGTGAAAGACCACAAGCTGTGAGATGTTTCTTTTATTATCGTCTATGACTAGGGAGCAAAATTTTCCTACCCTAGCTTTGCCAATTACATCCATTTTTTCCAACAGGCTGATAAATTTTTTACCTGCAGACAAATTTCAGACAATTCATAGTAATCTGTATTTAACTGTACATCGGAGAACTTTCCAGAAGCTGTATCTCTTAACTGAAGATCTCTGCTGTAACCTCTTGAGGTCAAAGGCCAGAATCAGTGACAGTGGCAGAGCAAGGGGTGAGGACTGAGGTGGATTTGGACAAACCTGTGTCTCCATTTCTCTTGGCAAGAGGAATCTACGTCTCCCACAAGAGAAGCTCAACACTAAAGAAAAAAGGAAATTGGAGTCGATGGGCTATTAAATTTTTTAAAAGAAGAGAGCAGAAATTTGGAAGAGTAAGGAGGAGGTGGGCCTGAGGGGAAGTTAAGGGAGGAGTAGGGGTAAATAAAATCAAAATATGGTATGAAATTCTCAAATAATTAATAAATATATTTAAAAAGGAATGATGCCAAACATATATAACTCAATTTAGTGAGATCAACTGATCAGCTCTATTGTGTGTTAGGAGATGGGACCCAGAAAATGACAACAGGAAACATGTAGCTACATCCATTCTCACTCCTACAAGCTATCTGGGAATGTTTTGCATCTTTTATCTGGACAAATCTTTTTAGTCACATAGTGTTAATGTTAACTCTCCACTGTAGAAAGTTTTAAGGTTTCCAGGGAATGCCTATAGTTGGTTTCCTGAACACAGCTCTCTGCATTGGAGGAACCCACCTCAAATGGCCAACTGTCAACTACTGGGCTCCATCAATCAGGAAAGATGCTCAAGAGTGGGACCTGAACAAAATTTGCTGGGGCCCAAAACCGTGGTTTGTTTCTAATTTGCATTCCCCTGTGATATAGTAGAATTGATTAGTTGCTATATTAAAAAATACATATTTATTATAGAGTGAATCTAGATCTGTGTTTACCCTAACCATATGATCACACTTCCCTGCCTCAGTCCCTTCCCATGTAAATTAAGATTAAGGCTTTATATTTGTCCTTATACCAACAGATAAGTGTAATCCTCACCCCTCATCAAGAAAACTTCTCTTTGAAAAAGTCCAGACCATTACAGAAATCCACAATCAATCAAAACACAGTTGTGGAACCCAGTCCCAAGGGATATATCTTCAAAACATCCCTATGCCCAGGAGACATTGTAGAAGAGGAGATGGAAATATTGTTAAGAGCCAGAGGATCAGGGAGCTTGCTCTGACTCTCTCTCTCTCTCTCTCTCTCTCTCTCTCTCTCTCTCTCTCTCTCTCTCTATCTATCTATCTATCTATCTCCTCTCTCTTTCTTTCTCTCTCTCTCCTCTATCCTTTCTCCTCTTTCTCTCTCTTCTCCTCTCCTCTCCTTGTAATCTCAGAGGCTGCATCTATAATGTCTCATTAACAAGACTGCTTAAACATGAGCTGAACAAGGACAACAATAATAGACACACCAAAGTGTGTAAGGGAAAGTCCAGAAGGTCTCAACCCTACACCAAGAACTACAGGCACATTTAGACTCATTAAAAGTGGGTGGTTCCAGGCTGGAGAGATGGCTCAGCCGTTAAAGGCTAGGGTCACAACCAAATATATAAGTGGATGGTTCCTCTCAAAAAGGAAGGTGCTTCTCATGAGATTTGTCCTTCAGAGCATCTGTTTGACCTGCTGCCTAGGGCTTTGTTCTTGCTTTTCTGTCATTCTTAAGTGGTTTCTTGGCTTCACATTATTTCCTAAGTGTGAAGAGAAAAATAATGTCAGGGGTGAGAGTTCTAGAGGAACTGGTGGCCTAAAGCCAGAACTCACCACAAAGTACACAGTGCCTGTCACCTGTCACATCTGTGGGGCACTTACACCTTCAAATGCCTTTCCTTCTCTCTCCCATTAACTAGTCAACAGAGCCTCTAAAGTAGCCATTGCTACATTATTGCTTAGAATAAACTACTAAAATCAAGGCACGCATGATTTTGGAAAGAACACTAAAGATGTTTTGAGTTTCCCTATTAGTTGTAGAAAGTAAAATTCTGGTGATCAGAAGGCCTCAAAACCATAAAAATGGTGCTGTTGGCCGACAGAAACACCAGGGGGACCCCACAGACCTGCAGAGAAAGGTGGAAAGAAAATTCTAGCTAATCTGGACAGAGGAGACAAAGCCCCACCACCACTTCTCATTGTTGATCATGTCCTAGAATAATATTTCTTAAGGAAAATGTCTCCCATAATCCACAGGGACTGTCAACTGGGGAAGGTCAGGTTAGTGACCACAACCCCAAACCTGCAGTAACCACTTTATATTCCACAACACTCACATTGAGCTCTGAACTCTTATTCAACATCAGCCTGAACCCTGGTGGTTCCACCAGCTGCCCAGATACAAGCTGGAACAAAGAACTGTTGCTTAGGCCAACCTGACTAAAGTACACAACAGATACCCTGGAAGTAAGTGTGTGCACTGAACAGAGAGGTAAGGAGAGAGAGAGAAATGGGCCTGATGATGATGTAAGTGACAGTGGGCATGCCCTCCATGTCATTGCAGTTAATCACACACTAAGAGAAGGCAAAAATGAAGCCGAGGAGCTCCAGACAACTAGGAGCCCAAAGGGCCAAAGTCCCCACTCCACTTCTTGTGATTCATCTTTGAGATTCCCCCTTGGCCTACTGGAAGAGGATGCCAAAAAGCAAGAAAGGCCTAATCTGATCCCCAGGCCAACAGTGGCCCGCCCATCTTGCTTTCTTGAGTACTCATCTCAGATTTGGGATTTTGGTTGTACTGATACGGCTCTAAGGAATGGGGCTCATTCTTGAACTGTCTCTAACTTCGCCCACTTTGATTTGTCACAGAGAAAAGACATGAGGCATGCAGCAGTATTCAACACTCATATCCACATATATGTACATATTTCAATGTACTCTTCACAGTGGGTACACACATTCATGTGTGAACACGCGCGTGCGCGCACACACACACACACACACACACAAGTCAAATCAAGAATTAACCTGGGTACAGAGTTTACATGCAAGGAAAATTAAACTACAGATAAGAGTACAAACAGGAATCAGTGTGGGCCAGGAGCTGCTGAGAGCTAAGTCCTAAGGAAGAAAAAAAAAAACACATTATTCCATCACTCTAATGCATCAGAGCACCCAAACAGCAGTGACCACACAAAGCCAAATATGTTCTGATGGCATGAAACAGCTAGTGGCACCATTCACCTGTTATACCAACCAGTCCCAGATAGAGTTTATCTCCCTCCTCTTATTCTCAGATTGAAGATTCATGTTAGAAATGTCATGCTTAACCCTCCAAAAGTCTGACTTAAGATTTCTTTTTGGAAAGGTTTTTTTTTTGAGCTGAGGATCGAACCCTGGGCCTTAGTGCTTGCTAGGCAAGCACTCTACCACTGAGCTAAATCCCCAACCCTAAGTTTTTTTAAAGCAAAGTAGAGCCATTGAGGGTATGCTTCTACTCACAAGTCTCACTTACTTAGCAACAAATTTATACCAGGTGCATATGATATTTGATCATGGCAATACCCATATTAGGGTGACATAGCTCCCCCAGGATCACAGTTAATAAAAGACAGCAGTGGCATGTCAAGTGTGATTTGTCTGACCTCAGACCTCTGATTGATCACATACGACTAAGCCCAATCTCTTTGTTTCAGGTTTGTGATGATGTCAACTTTAATGGTAATGAGAAACATAATTTGATTCCATTTGTTGTTGTTGCCTGTTACATTTATTGGTGTGTGGGTGTTTTCTGGACAAGCCTCACTATTTGTAATGATAAAGATCCATGCTAGCATTGCATGCATGCAGACATTGATAATGCACAGAGGCACAGAATTAGAGCAAGAAGAGAGCATATTCAAACTAGCACCCAGTCCCCGTTTCGTCACTTGTTTTTCCAATATTTCAAAAGCCAAGTAGAAATTTGAATTCAGCCTTCGACTGACAAAGAAAGCAACAGCAGGCAGAGCACATACTTGGGGCTCAAATGAAATCGCACTAGCTGGTGTGACAGCAGACACTTTTCATGTATGTGACCTTGGTATCTAAAACTACTCTCACCCAGGGTCTCTGAACAAATTGTAATTCACACCAACATGTTTTAGCATGAAATGTATACAAAGAATAATTGTGTGTTGTAACACAGATCTTAAAAGGTCTTAATAAAAACAAACCCAGAGTCAGGTATAAGGATGAACGCTGAAAGATCAGAGAAGCAGAACAAGCCACAGCTACCTCACATCACCAACTTCTTAGCAGCAGTTCAGGAAACACCTGTTTCCTCAGACTGGAAGCCTCTGAGTCCCCATCCAAATGGATCTCAGCTGAACTGCTGCTAAAATCTAAAAGCTTAAAAAGGCCTCTAGTTCCTTGTCCTCATGCTTTATATACATTTCTGCTTCCTGCCATCACTTCCTTGGATTAAAGGTATGTGTTACCATGCCTGGCTGTTTCCAGTGCGGCCTTGAACTCACAGAGATCCAGATGGATCTCTGCCTCCGGAATGCTAGGATTAAAGGTGTGTGTGCCACTATATTCTGGCCCTCTATATCTGTCTAGTGGCTGTTCTGTTCTCTGACCCCAGATAAGTTTATTAGGGTGCACGATATATTGGGGGGATACAATATCACCACGTTTTCCCTTTTTTATCTAAGATAACAAAAGAAGCTTATAGCTATATCCAATAAGTATATACAATATATACAGTCAAGAATTACATTAATAATATCTAGTCCATTAACATCTGACAGACAAAAACTCCATTATATAAATGGTCATATAGAGTACTAATTAATTCTAAAAAATAAACATGTATAGCTGCCTATACATGTTTTCATGTTCGAGTCTCTCTATCAGTTTTCTCCAGGGAATCAAAACCAGCCTAAAAGCAAATTTATTTGAAGCCTCCAGAAAGTTGATGGGGCCCCACAACAACAATTTCACATGGACAATAATAATACCACTAAGCTGACAAACATCAACCAAACTGCTAAGAACAATTTTGAGATGGCTAGCTGAGATGATCCAGCCTCACAGACTACTCGAACAAAGACTTGAGATAAGACCTGCACTTTGGAATTATGCAGAGACTGGACAACAGAAGATATAGCTACCCCTCCTGGAACTTGACAATTAGCCCAAAATTTTTCTTTTTGGGATCCTCTCAAGATGCCTTCACCCACACACAGCAGGAAGCAATTTTAAAAGCACAATGCCCACACTCCCAAGATGTGGGGTGGGAGCAGGTTGTTTTTGGTCTTTCACTGGTTTTAGATTTGGGATAGTTGTCATTGTTTAGGAGAGTTGGTTACAAGTTGTTGTTGTTACTGGTCAGGAAAGGAGCTAAACAAAGGAGATTAGGAAAAGAAAAGAAAAAAGAAGGTATAAATAAGAGGTAGATTATTGAATCTACTCTGAAAAAAAGATATATAGAAATGATAGAAAAAAGAGTAGATTATTGAATCTACTCTGAAAAGAAAAAAGGAGGATATAGATGAAAAGGTGGATTATTGAACCTACTTTTGAAAGACAACTACTAGTTGTAAATACTTTACACTGGATTGGATTTTTATATATTGTACAAATCATATAAATTGAGATTGATATTGTTAGAAAATGCCATAAATCTTGTTCAGGGTATTGTACCTATACAGTTCATTTAACAATGTAATGCAATTTGCTAATCCTTGAATGTTATTATTACCAACTATTATGATATAAAGTAATGAAAGTTAGTAGTTAGGCATTACAATCAAACTTATAATCATATTAGGTGTGTTTTCAAGGTCACACAGAGATATATTTTAGATAAATAGGTCATCTTCAAGCCCTTCAGAGATCTACAGAATATGGTATTTAAAATGTTTTAATAACTTAGATTTTTTTCTTCTTTTATGGCTATGAGACATATTGGCTCCTGGCAGTACCAATTTACTTCAGAGAAGATATGGGCATTGAAGAAACTGCATATGGAGTTAACTTTCATTGTGGCAAAAGTTAGCCACTGGACAACAAAGTACCCTCGAATCAACTGCTGACAGTATGCTATCCAAAACGGACAAACAGGACACAAAACAAAGGATTACCAATCCTTGCCAAGACAAGTATGGTTGAAGCTTTGACAACAGGTGTCCTCTGAGGCCAGAGCAACATGGCACCATGGCTGAAGTTGCTTTACAATCCAGAAAAGTTACGGTGCCCCTTTCTTCAAAGGCAGCTGCACAGGCAATGGACCAACGGCTTCTGGTGTGCAGTGGAACAGTAGCTGAAACAGTTATTCTTAAAAGAGTAACTAGGCTGACTAAGTCTAATCTCTCACTGGTAGACTGGCATTTAACAAAGGAGATGAAGCCACCCACAAGCCAACAAGAATGGGATGTTGAGATGAAGCCACCCACAAGCCACCAAGAATGGGATGTGTAGAATGGGATGTTGAGATGAAGCCACCCACAAGCCACCAAGAATGGGATGTGTAGAAGGATGTGATGCTGAGATGAAGCCATCCACAAGCCAAGAAGAATAGGCAGCTGAATTCCAAAAACACCAGCAATTTCCAGAATTTAAAATCCTGAATCATGACAGAACACTGGCGGAATTCAGGTTTATCTGGTACATGGAATACTCGCACAAAATCTGAGGTTGAGCTGTAGGCTTATCTACATCCTACTTCACAAATGAGTCTGTCAGATATGCTAAGCCTATTGGCTGAAGATGATGCCCCATGTGCAGAGGAACCTCAGGTGACTGTCCAGGCAGCTGGCTGTTTCTGTCAACTCACATTTTTTTTTGGAAGTTGTTTGTTTGTACTTCCTGTTTTACTAGTTAATATTATTTCATTCTTGGGTCTCTGAGGGAGTTGAAGATTAGATAGTTGTAGTAACAATTTCCATGTTAAGAAATTCAGAAAAGAAACTCACTAAGAGGTGTTAAGTGTATAAGTTCGAAAGAGATCATAAAATAGTTTTCTGTTGGTAGTACAAGTTAGGATAGAAAGTGAATTAGGTACATTTTGGACTCACCAAAATAGAATATATAATGGAATATTTTCTCTGAATTTGTCAAATGCAAATGGACTGGTCATTGTTGATGTATTTATTGCTTGTATAGATTGTATATAGTTATTGTAATTATTGTATATAGTTTTTCTTATATTAGTTATAACTTTTTATTTTTATTAGATGAAAAGGGGAAATGTGGTGATATTTTATTTGTGTGTTAATAAATAGTTTGCCTGTAGATCAGAGGAAATAATAAGCCATTTTAAGTAAACACAATAGTCAGGCAGTGGTAGCACATGCCCTTAATCCAATCACTTGGCAGGCAGGGTGTCTGTGTGTTCAAGGCCACACTAGGGAACAGAGCCAAGCATGGTGACACACATCTTTAATCCCAGTACCAACCATAGAGATCTGGAGGTCTGTACAGACAGGTAGTAACAAGGAAGTGAGGTAGCTGGGCTAAGAGCCAATGAGAGGACAGAACAGCTAGGCAATAAAGGCATTGGTAGACAGGAAGTAGCTTTCATTTGGAAGCTGCAAAGTTGGTAAGGTAAGGTTAACTGGTGACTATTCCTATTTCCCTAATCTCTAAGGCTTTCACCCCTATATTTGGCTCTGTGTTTTTTTACTTAATAAGACTGTTTAGAAATTCATCTATAGTGTGTTCTTTGTGGATTATTGCATTCAGGACTATCCAAATTTGAACTCAGATCTTTTGGAAGTGAGGTGCTTACACCAAGCAACTGTGCTACATTTTCTCCTGCTTTGTTTTGGACAATGATACCTTAACAATCCTTGGCTTCATCATCCAGCAAAATGTATAGGGTATAAATGGGAAAGCCAGCCAGCCAGTTAGGGGTTCAAACAAGTGACTTTTATTCCTCTGCTCTGAAAAGTTGTGTATTAGGGAGGGGAGGGGAGACTAAACCCAGGAAATTGACTGGATCAAAGAACTTTGGGACTTTAAATTTGAAAAGCAGAATAAACCAGGTACCTATCAGTTTGCTCAGAAACAGCAAACTTAGTCATCCTGTATTAAAAGTAGAGTCTTAAACCTGGAGATGAAATACAACCACCATCCTGTTCCAGAACTTAAGTAGAGGGCAGTATAAATACTTCATACCCCAAAGTATTGGCAGCAGTTTCAATGTAACCAAGGTAAATGTGGACTGAGATTATCTCAACATGGCTAGGACTCCATAAATCTAACACACTAAAATCATGATTACATTGCAAAAGAAAATCCAAAAAAAAAAAAAAAAAATAGGAACTTTTGAGGTCTTTTTCATTGAAGGTAATCTTAACGTTATTAAATTCACAAATACGCTAATTTTTATTATCCAATCCTAATTATCTAAAACACACATTGCAAACATACAAATATCTACTCTCTCCACATGTCAGATCCTTTCATGATGGTTTGGGAAATGGGGAGAATAGATTCCCCTTAAATTGCAGGCCAGTAGGTGTTTCTTCATAAAATTTCATACAAATTTTCAACTTTACCAAAATTCATACAAAATAGTAATTAACAACCATCTTCTTTACTCGTTAACTCACAAGGAAACACCTTCAAAACTGCATTTAACTAAAGTTTCTGTGCTAAAACGTAGACAAACTGAACTACACCAATACTGAAAAGCTAAACATTTCTTAATTGTTTTTAATTCCTGGTACCACTGCCACAATTTACAGGACAATATACCTGGTGTAATGAAAAGAAAAAGAAAAAGCTACAACAGATTAAAAAAAAAAAAAACCTCAGGAATGTCCATCTAACTAACACTACATTGCTTGATGCAATCGCTCACTTTTTGCAAACTGGCTATGACAGTCCTGAGCAAGAAGGATTTCCTGTTTAAGCTGCATGACTTTTCTATGGATCATCGTTCCTTCTGTGGAGATTTTTACAGTTCCTCTAATGCAGTAGGGATGTCTGTCTCAATGAAACTTGCAGCGTTCCTGACAACTCCCTGCTCTCTCTTCTGCTAAGAACTGGAGCCCTTTTCTGTTGTTTTTTAAAACCCTCTGCTACCATACCTACCACTTCCACCATAGCCACCACCATAGAGACTGCCTGAGCTTCTTCCCCCAAAACTGCCCCCCTTCATGGGTCCATACTTTGATTGCTGTTGTCCACTATAATTTCCAAAGTCATTGTAGTTCCCACAACCATCATATTTATCTCCACCAAAATTTCCTCCGTCATTGTAACCACCATATCCTTCTCCTCCTCCTCCACCACCTTGGTTTCCATATTCTGGTCTACTACCACCATAGCCTCCTCTACTGCTATAACCAGAACCACCACCATAACTGCCACCATCACCTCCAAACCCATCATATCCACCATCACCACCTCCAAAACTACCTCTGCTGTCACTGTCTCCACCATCATAGCCTCCTCTTCCACCACAGTTTCCACCATGACCAAAATTATCTCCACCACCTCCAAAGTTTCCTCCAAGACCCATAAAGTTGCCAGACTCATCTCTATGACTTCCCTGTGAAGCAGGCTGCATCTCTTGTTCAGAAATGTTCTTTTCCACTTCACAGTTTTGTTCATTAATAGTGTGGTGTTTCTGAACAACAATTTTATCAGCTGTGTACTGATCATCAAAATTACAAAAACAAATTGGATCCTTTTTTCCCCGTTCTGCCTGTCTTCCATAACTTCTCTGGTTTCAGTCTTGCCGTACTTTTCAAAGTCGTCTCTCAGATTATGTTCTTCTATAATTATGTTCTTTTTTAATACCAACAAAATTTTCTTCC
Source organism: Onychomys torridus (assembly GCF_903995425.1). NCBI lineage: Eukaryota > Metazoa > Chordata > Mammalia > Rodentia > Cricetidae > Onychomys > Onychomys torridus. The sequence goes on along the minus strand of NC_050448.1, from coordinate 80,557,797 downwards.
CTTCTAGAGAATACTCTCTATAAGCGGTTCTCCAGTTCCACCACACACTCATCAACCTTGTGTGACCGAGCACGCATTACAGCCTCCACCTCTTCAACACAAGAATGAGTCACAAAACCAAAGCTCCTGGATGTTTTGTTTGGGGTTCTCTCATTACCATGAAATGCCCCCTCCCCGTCTCAGTAACTTAGCCTAAGAAACGGCCTTGAGAGAGATAATTGGGAAAGTAACCTTGAGTCAAAGCAGGAGATATCAAACACCTGGTCTTGGGGGGAAAAAACTTTGAGTCAGAACAAGATATCTATAATTGGCTACCTGACCTTGGAGAACAAACAGCTGCACATTTCTAAAAATTAAAGATAGCCCCCAAGTTCACCCTGGCCTTATTTGAATTAACCAATGGGGACCCTGTAACTATGCTTCTCGCTTCTGTAACCGTGCTTCTGCCCCTAGGACTCTATAAGAAGTCCCCCTTCCCCTAGGAAGGCGCGCAAGTCCTCCGAGAGACTTGTCGCCCCAGGTACCTGTGTATTCAAATAAACCCTCTTGCTGTTTGCATCTGATCCGTGGTCTCGGTGTGTTCCTTGGGTTTGGGGTCTCTCCTGAGGGAAGATCTCCACTGGGGGTCTTTCATTGGAGGTCCCACCGAGATTGAGACCCCTCCCCAGGACCACCGACCCACCGTCAGGAGGTAAGCCGGCCGGCCTCACTGTATGTTGTCCCGTCTGATTGTTGTTTGTCCGCGCGCCTGATAATCTGTCTGTGGTGGAGCCAGAAGGAGCTGACGGGCTCGGACTTCGCCCACCATGACCCTGGAAGACGTTCCACGGGTGTCTGAAGCCCCCTTTGGGGCACGGTTTTTCAGGGCCACTCACGTATCCGAGGGATACATGGTGTTGGTTGGAGAAGAGGGATCCGGACCCTCACAGCAGTCTCCGTCTGAGTTTCTGCTCTCGGTTTGGAGCCGGAGCCGCGCAGCGCGTGTCAGTCTTATTTATGTTTGTCTGTCGTTTGTCATTTTCTGTTTAAAGAAACCGCCATCTACCTCCTCCCTTTACCCTGTTCTCCCACGAAAGGATCCCCCTAGAGGGGAGGAGAAAGCCGAGGAGAGTGCGGCCCGGCAGCCGAGGGAGAAGGGAAGGGGCGCCCGGGAGCAGGCGCGCGGGGACTCAGCGAGGGTGCGTCCCGAGAGGCGACAATTCAGGGCGTCCCAACTGGCCAGCAAGAAGGATGATGGCGGCGGGGCGCAGGCCAGCCCGGCCACAGGCACCGTGAGCCCGAAGGCAAGAGCCCGGCATGCAGCTGTGGTCCCCGGCCCCGCCCCCCCCCCCCCCCCGTCCCCGCTGCGCGCCCCCGCCGAGCGGCGCGCACCATGCCGCGGGTGCCCGCGACCCTCTACGCCTGTCTGTTCGGGCTCTGCGCACTCGTGCCGCACCTCGCAGAGAGGAGCGGCCGCCGCGGGAGTGCCAGCGCTCCCCTCCGGTTCCCCCCCTTGCCGCAGCTGTCCCAGCCCCACTGCGTGCCACCCGCCCGCCGCCCGCCACTGAGGGGATGCGAGCCGGGCCGGCGCGCGCAGGAGGCAGCGGCTGCTGAGACGCGTGGGGCTCGGCGGCGGCGCCCACCGCGGCTCAGAAGCGCTCCAGCCCGCCCCGGCCCCGGCCCCGGCTCCCCCGCGATCCACCTCCCCACCCGCCTCCACCGCCCTCAGCCCGCCCGTGACGGTCCCCAAACTTCCTCTACAGGGACAGCGGGAGGAAGAGAGCCTGGCTCCCTCCCCAATTGCCGGTCGCCTACGAGGAAAGCGCGATGAACCAGCCAAAGACCCTGTTGCCTTGACTAACTTGATTAAATCGAGTCCATTTTAATGACCCACCAGCCTACATGGGATGACTATCAGCAGCCTTTCCCCTCACCTGCCCGAACTGGGACTTCATGACCCCAGAAGGTAGGGAGCACCTACGTCTCTTTTGCCAGTTGCTCTTAGCGGGTCTCCTGGGGGGCTGCTAGGTGCCCCACCAATTTGGCTCAGGTTAACAATATGGTCCAGGGAAAGGATAAAACGCCGACAGCATTCCTAAAAGGACTTAGAGAGGCCTATAGGATATATATCCATCTTGTCTTTCATCTATCAGTCAAGTCCAGATATAAGGGCCAAATTACAGAGACTAGAGGGATTGAATTCGTTCAGTTTGTCAGATTTGTTGAAGGAGGCAGAGAAAGCTTTTAATAAAAAAAAAAAAAAACTCCCGAAGAGCGGGAAGAAAGAATATGACAGAGACAGAAAGAGAGAGATAAGAAATGTCATAAAAAAATAAATAAAGTCCTGGGCGCTATAATGTCTCAGGGACAGGTCAGAGAGGGAGTTAGGAAGGGAGATCAAAGAAGGGCACCCCTTGACAAAGACCAGTGCGCCTACTGCAAAGCGAGAGGACATTGGGCTCATGACTGCCCAAAGAAACCCCGAGGGCCTGGAAAAACTAAGACAAGAGCCACGGACCTCCTCAATCTGGAGGATTAGGGAGGTCAAGGCCAAGAGCCCCCCCCCCCCGGCCTAGGATAACTCTCAAGATCGGGGGGGCAGCCAGTGACCTTCCTACTGGACACCGGAGCTCAACATTCAGTCCTGACCCATACCGGAGGCTCTCTCAGTGACTGCACAGCTTTGGTCCAGGGGGCCACGGGTAACAGGAGATATCGATAGACCACCGAGAAAAAGGTTCAGCTGACATCTGGACAGCTCAGCATCATACACTGTCCTGGGCACCAAAAGGATGACTCTGTAATAGCGCGGGGAAATCAGCTGGCCGATCTGACGGCCCGGACAATGGCCTTACAACCCCCCAGGGGCGACAAGCTGCTGGTCTTGCAGGACGACCAACAGCCAAGCAGGGACCCCATGCCCTACAGCCCAGAGGACCAGGAACTAGCAAAGAAAATGGGGGCGGAATGGAGCCCCGAACGACAAGTTTACATCATAGATAAAGGCCCTTCTGGCTGATGAGGCTTCGAACACTGTATTATTGAATCAGGAACAGGTCCTCCAACAGGTGACTTCCAGCTGCCCTGCTTGTGCCCAAGTCAACCCAGGAAAACCCCATCTGAACAGAGGAAGCCGCCTGCGAGGCCACCGCCCCAGAGTCCTTTGGGAACTTGACTTCACTGAGGTAAAACCCGGGCTGTATGGATATAGATACCTTCTGGTTTTTGTAGACACTTTTTCAGGATGGACGGAGGCCTTCCCTACCAAGAAAGAGACTGCTACCATGGTAACCAAGAAACTCCTGGATGACATCTTTCCCAGGCATGGAATGCCCCAGATATTGGGGTCAGACAATGGGCCCGCCTTCATCTCCCAGGTAAGTCAGAAGATGGCCAGGCTATTGGGGATCGATTGGAAACTCCATTGTGCATACCACCCCCAGAGCTCAGGATAGATAGAACGCATAAATAAAAACATTAAGGAGACTTTAACCAAATTAACACTCGCAACTGGCACTAGAGATTGGGTGCTCCTACTCCCACTAGCCCTTTACCGAGCCCGGAATACTCCTGGGCCTCACGGCCTGAGATTTTATATGGGACTCCCCCACCAATAATAAACTTCTTCCACCCTAATATCTCCTCTTTTGCCACTAGCCCTACCCTGGAGGCGCACCTTCAAGCCCTCCAACTGGTACAAAAGACGATATGGAAACCCCTGGCAGATGCCTACTGGGAGCAACTGAATCGCCCGGTGATGCCTCACCAATTCAAGATTGGGGACTCTGTCTGGATCCAACGCCACTCCCACTGCACCCAAGGTTGACGGGATAGCAGCGTGGGTCCACGCATCACATATGAAGGCCGCCAAAGAACCCGACAAAGCTGAGAGCACCAAGACATCTACATGGAAAGTTCAACGCTCCCCAAACCCACTAAAGATAAGACTTACCTATGGGTTCCCCTAATCCCCCTAATAGCCCTCCTAACGTTAGGAGGGGCATCACCAGAGTCCTGCTCATTTTATTATTCGGGCCAGGCATCTTCAACAGATTGATACAGTTTGTCAAGGATAGGATTTCTGTTGTCCAGGCTTCGGTCCTAACCCAGCAATATCAGAGGCTCCGAGAATCAGAGATGGAGCTGACCCCTTATTCTCCATCCTAAAATGAAAGATTCCATTTAAAACAAAAGAAAATGGGGGAATGAAATGCCCCCCCCCGTCTCAGTAACTTAGCCTAAGAAACGGCCTTGAGAGAGATAATTGGGAAAGTAACCTTGAGTCAAAGCAGGAGATATCAAACACCTGGTCTTGGGGGGGAAAAACTTTGAGTCAGAACAAGATATCTATAATTGGCTACCTGACCTTGGAGAACAAACAGCTGCACATTTCTAAAAATTAAAGATAGCCCCCAAGTTCACCCTGGCCTTATTTGAATTAACCAATGGGGACCCTGTAACTATGCTTCTCGCTTCTGTAACCGTGCTTCTGCCCCTAGGACTCTATAAGAAGTCCCCCTTCCCCTAGGAAGGCGCGCAAGTCCTCCGAGAGACTTGTCGCCCCAGGTACCTGTGTATTCAAATAAACCCTCTTGCTGTTTGCATCTGATCCGTGGTCTCGGTGTGTTCCTTGGGTTTGGGGTCTCTCCTGAGGGAAGATCTCCACTGGGGGTCTTTCAACCACACAGTCTGCAAGCATGCCCCATTTCTCACCATGTTCTCTTAGGCTATCATCTATGTTGTTTTAAAGCTCAGACCACCAATAGTAAACAGCTTCCTCAACTGTTCTGGTTCCTTTGGATCATGGCCCTCCTCCCCCAGCAGCAGCAGCAGAGACCAGAGTCAGGCTGGGGAGACAAAGTGGTGGGTTTACCTTCATTTTGAGACGGGACTCACCTCTACCAATTCCTGATTTCATTTTCATGGACATGTTTAGCAAAGTAACCATGTGTGCTACTGCCACCTGGTGGCAATATTCCTAATTTGCAAAATACATGGTCTTGAAAGGTTGAAAATTCAAGTCAGGTGACAATAGTTTTTCCCTAGACAACTGTCTTATTATTTTAAACTGTGCCCTGCCCCCTTTTCCACACATCTCAAAACAGCCAAGCAATTACCATCCCAGCTGTTCTAAAGACTACCCACATTCGACATCTGTGTCTCTGTCCACTGTCAGTTTCTCAACACCCAGGCTTTCTTAGTACATGTAGAAAGCTTGCATTTCAGCATATTCATGCATAAGCTCTCTGAGTCTGTTTCCTTGACACAACATGAAATAATGTGTGCAAAGTGTGAGCTCCTCACTTTCCTCAGCTTTGTCATGCTTGTCATCAGCGGGCTGGGGAGATGGCTCCGTAGATGAGAGCAGGAAGCCTGGTGACCTGGGATCGGTCCCTGGGATCCACAGAGCGGGGGAAGAGAACCAACTCCTTCAAGTTGTCCTTTGACCTCCACAGGAGCACCATAGCCTGTGCACACATGAAATAAACTAGTGTAATTTGGATAAAGCCAACAGTAGATAGGTTTCTAACGTCGCCGTTGCATTTCATGGAGGCTTTCATGTAGAAGGCACATACAAGCACATATGGAACAAGCCATCACATTGTATTTCTGCTTCCACCATCTCCATACCCACTTTATAGTCAACAGTCTAGCCAGTTACAGAGCCAACTATCTAAGTGGGAGAAGGTGGTAGGACTCCAAATTGTCCTATGAAAATACACATATTTTGGACCAGTGAGGTGGATAAATGGGTGAAAGTCCCCGCCATCAAGCCTGGCCATCTAAGTTTGATTCCAGGACCCAAATGATGTAAGAGAACTGATTCCCACAAGTTGTTCTCTGACCTCTACATACATGCTGTAGCATGTGCACACCTCACAGACAGAATAAAACTAATAATAATAAATTAATTGTAATGTAAAGATTAAATTATATTTTGCCTGTTTTGCTCACTAATGAGCTCTCATTATATCACCTAGAATTTCTCATATTAGGTGGGGATGGAATGAGAAGGCAGACACATCTTCAATGAGAAGCAGAGGAGGCAAGAACAAAGTCCTAAGCAAATGATGCTGCTGGGGAAAACAGCATGGAACTTTGTGTAGGAGTCTCAGGAAAATCAGGAGCAGAATATATTTTTTCCTGAAATAAGAAGCCTGACTTCCCCTCTTGCTGTATGTGCAATATTAAACTACATTCATTCTAGAATGTCCCCATCCAAATTGGCATCTTTGTTAATCACTTTCCTAACATACTTAGATTCTTCTGCTGTCTAGATCTTGGCCAATGCTCAGGACCTGACTACATTCAGTGTCTCCAGAACCCCATGCTGAGTTGTAGAAACAAGTGGTGTTTTCATTCCAGCAGCAAGATTATTGTGCATCTTTTAGTGACAGAGAATATGAATCCCTGAACAAAACCAAAAAAAAAAAAAAAAAACCTCAAAAATCCTAGACCTCCTGGCGAACATTTTTTCCACAAACACTCTGCACAATCAACATTCTGTCCCTGCACAGACTAGAGCAGTGTTGGAGCCTGCTTGGGAAAATCCCAGTCATCGTGCCAGATAAATCAGCTGATGTGTTACTGAGGAGGGACATACTGAGTATCCAAGATTTGTTTCTGCACAAGACAGTCATGAGCAGAATCCCTCCCATTTCTCCTCCATGTTTACTTTAGTAAGGTTGATTGTAGGTTTCTTCTTTGCCTATTACCATCCAGCCTTGAGCAGGGCCCTTCATCAGCCATGCTGAACAATGACCAATCTTGCCATCAAATACTTTCTACAGACATACAAGAGAGATGAAGAAACCCACACTCTTGGAACCTAGACAGCTACACTCCCCACTTACTCTGCAACATGTTCACACCTGCACAGAACTAGCTTGGTTTTCATTTAAAGAACATGTAGGTGATTAATGAACGGTACGAGGGTTTTGTTGTTGCATCTCTCATTTTTACTTTGAACTCTGAAAATTCAAAAGTTCAAAAGATTTTTGAGAGGATCACAAAACAACAGCATTCCCAGGGTGTATATAAGTGTGTGTGTGTGTGTGTGTGTGTGTGTGTGTGTGTGTGTGTGTGTGTACATAAAACAGGCCATTCCAGGCACTGTTGTTACAGTACTTTCTGTAGAAAGAGGTACTGAAGCTGGTGATACTGCTCAACAGGTAAAAGTATTTGTCACACAAGCCTGATGGCCTGAGTTTGGTCCCCACAACCTGCAGTGGAAAAAGAAAATCAATTCCTGCAAGTTGCTTCAGACATCCACATGTCTAGCCTTTGTCTTTGCTACCTTTGTTAAGTTTTAGCTATTTAGAGAAACTGAGTCATATGAAAAATTGTAATATTCTATAAAAGATATTGTTATACTGTTAAAAAAGTTGAAAGATGAGGTTCCCAGTCTCTCTGTGTACCTGCTGTTCTTGTAGACCCCCAGAATTAGGTTTGCAGCACCCATGCTAGGCATCTCACAACCTCCTGTAACTCTGATTCCAAGAAAGCCAGTGTCCTTTTCCGACCGCCCCAGACACATGTGTGTGGGGCACACACACATATATAAGTAAAACAGGCACACACATATACATAAAGAAAAATAAAATAATTGCAGAGACCACAGGAAGATTCTCATGCTTCCAGTTTATTAGACAAGAAGGAGATTGCCCCATGGTGGCTTTGGTGCCAGCTTTGCCCCACAAATGGTTCATGGGTGGCAGCATGAGGTGACTTCTGTCATATCACATAGAAGAAAAAACAAGGGCTTTTCCTGGGGTTTTGCCACCAATGGAGCTCATGATCTTTGATCTGTAACAGAGTGTTCTGGGTGTTCTTTTTGTAAGAGAGAGAAGTTTTGTTAGAAGGGCTATGGCATTGACAAAGCAGTGGTTTCCACCAATAAGAGTGAAGCCATTTTCAAAAGAGAAAGGAGCGTATCCTGGGAACAAGACAATAGTGCTGGAGGACAGCATCCTGTTCTCCGCTGCTACATGAAGACCAATTCATCCATCCTGGGGGTAAGTCTCCACTTCAGTAATCAATCTCTCCCACTTTAGAGCTGTGTTCTGCCCATTAGGGGCAACGGAAACCTCTCTAGGGGGAACAGTGATGTTTTCAAGGACCACATCCTTCTTCCTCAAAGTTCCCTTCTTACTGGGAGTCATAGTCTGAAGATAGACAAGAGTTGTATCCATCCCTCCAGGAGTCACAGGCTGACTACCCACTGTGACGATGGTCTCCTCCGCAGGGATCACAGGCTGATTACCCATTGTGGCCATGGTCTCCTCCCAAGGGATCACAGGCTGATTACCTACTGTGACCATGGTCTCCTCCCTAGAGATCACAGACTGATTACCCACTGTGGCCATTGTCTCCTCCCTAGAGATCACAGACTGATTACCCACTGTAGCCATGGTCTCCAACCCAGGGATCACAGACTGATTACCCACTGTGGCCATGGTCTCCTCCCCAGGGATCACAGACTGATTACCCACTGTGGCCATTGTCTCCTCCCTAGAGATCACAGACTGATTACCCACTGTGGCCATGGTCTCCTCCCCAGGGATCACAGACTGATTACCCACTGTAGCCATGGTCTCCTCCCCAGGGATCACAGACTGATTACCCACTGTGGCCATGGTCTCCTCCCCAGGGATCACAGACTGATTACCCACTGTAGCCATGGTCTCCAACCCAGGGATCACAGACTGATTACCCACTGTGTCTGTGGCCTCTGCCCCAGGGATCACAGACTGATTACCCACTGTGGCCATGGTCTCCACCCCAGGGATCACAGACTGATTACCCACTGTGGCCAGGGTCTTTGCCTCAGGGGTCACAGATTGATTACCCACTGTGGCCATGGTCTTTGCCTCAGGGGTCACAGACTGATTACCCACGGTGGCCAAGGTCTCTCCCCTAGTTGTCTGTGTCTGGGTTGTCACTGTCTTCCCAGTAGCGGTCTCAGATGGAAGGTCCAGTGAGGCTGTGGTTTTGGCCTCAGGAGCCATAGTGCTTCTTTCTAGAGCTACTGCATGTGTTGCAGGAGATGTTGTTCCCTCAGGGGTCACGGATCTACCATTAGGGATTGTAGTCACATTTTCATACTTTCTGTGGACTTCAGTGGCCATAGCTTCTCCTCCTGGGGGCAAGATCTTTACACTATCAGTGGTGAACCCCTCTGTCACAGGCAGACTCTCAGAGCCAGGTCTTGAGGAATTCACAGGAGATGTAAACCAAAATTGTGGCAAAGGGGTTGGGTTGAGCTCTGGAAAAAATCATCAGAAAAGAAACAGTAAGGTTTCTACCTCTTCTTTCCTTTCTTATTAATTCCCAGCAATGCTAAAGGCACTCCAAAGCTGAAGAATTTGATCCAAAAATCTAGCAGTGAAAGATTTCATGATTTACTCCCCAGAGAAAGAAGATAAAAAATCCCACCACACTGAAGCTCTCTTCCCTTACTCTAAGGTGTTAGCATAGACCCAACTGAGGGCTGTCTATGGATTTGCTGCATTTCTGGTGACTAATTCAAGGAAGGCTCTTAGGTCCCCATGTTTAAACCCCCACTTTAACCTCCCTGGGTACCTCTAGCCAGACCTATTGTTCAAGGCCTAATTTGTTATGCCTCCTCAAAGAGAAGCTGTCAGTATGCCATACTGGAGGAGGTGTCAGAGACAAAGCTGAGGCCTAGAGACTCTAGACAGCAAGTGGTAAACCCTTATATTAGAGCCCATGTAAGTGCTTGGCCTGGCTGAGCTCCAGTCCTGAATCTCTAAGGGAATTCAGCTCTTACGTACGATTTCCTAACTGCCAGCGTAGCTGCTGCTATCAATAGGCATGTGTGTGTGTGTGTGTGTGTGTGTGTGTGAGTGTGTGTGTGTGTACACTTTTTCTTGTCCCTTGCCCAAGATATGAGAAGGGAAAAACAGAAATGAATGTTAACTATGAAAAAGTATGAAAGTATGCTGTTCATTCAATATCTCATTTATTCTTCATAATGTCCTGCATCTAGAACGATTTCATTTTCAGATGAGGCAAAGGAAGCTCAAACAGGTCAAATCTGGTTGACCGTAAAGTTTGCTCTCTTCATTCAATGTCAAGTCAAAGAAGTCAGACCCAGCAGAATGGACCCACCAGTATCTGGTTCTGCCACTTACAACCCTGGCTTCCAGGTCCTAGTTACTCACCTGCCTTCACCAAGAGCTCATTCAATATATGAACAAGGGGGAAAGGACCATTGCCACAGAAAAGGCCCCTGGCATCATCCATATCCAGTGTCCACACCATGGCACCCCCAAAATGTTCTTTTTTCACGAATGTTGCCTGCAAAAGCAACAGTCAGTTTCTAAACCCCCTCCTGTCTGGGTACAGGGAAGACAACAAAGATGAGCAAACCTGTAGAAGGCAATGAAGGAGGACATTTATGATAATCATCTGCATTGGACTCTAGCCTCTATTTCTGAACATTTTTATATGACTCTTACCTTCCTTCATCACCTCATTCAAGAAAAATATTATTTCCAATATTTTAGGGCTAAAAGAATACCTACACACTACAACATGAATGAGTTTTTGAAGATACTATGCTAAGTAAAATAACCAGACAAAAGAAAAATGATAAAATCTATATGATTCCATGTATTGTACACGGTATTTAAAGCAGTCAAAGCCGCCTCATGCCTTCCACTTATCAGGAATATTCATGGATACTTAGTGTAATATGAACCATGTCTGCACATATATGTGCATGTGTATACACACACAGTATTAAGGAGAGTCCCATCTAAGCTAATGAGAACCTGAGTACTGGAACAGGAAAGAGCAAGTGTCTTACCTTGTAACTGAAGCTGATGGTGTCATCATAGGCAACCCACTCCTTCCCCTTGTAGGCATATGGGACATACTGATAATCAATCCAGCGCTGTTCTGCTCTCTGGATAAAGGAACAAACCTGCCAGGAGAACACATGTAAGTTCCATGAAATGCCTTGAAGAGAAGAAGTACAGGAGACTCAGTTGCTTCTTGTCTCAGGAGAAAAAGTCCAGCAAAAGCCTCTCACCAGGGCCTGAGATGACAAACCAAAGAGAGAGCAAACAAACTGTTCACAGAGGACTACCTCTGCATACTATACGTCCCTTCTGTTACATGTCCCTTCCTCTAGCGTCCATGGTTTACAAATAAAAAAAGATAGAAAAGTGACTGACATTCACCAGAAACAAAGTCAGGGTTTGGTAAATCACACCAGCACCACAAATGTGACCAGGACTACATCTGTTTTGTTGTCTTCATAAACACATATCTCTTGTGTTTATCATAGCTCAGAACCATCTAGGTAACTATCCAACTAGCACCTGGACTTTTTTAATACCTCTAAAGGTCTTGAAGGCAGTGTGAACTTGTTACGATCCACCATGCTCTTGAATGCTCATTTCAACACCAGCATTGTGCTAGAAACTGAATATTGCAGAGATATATAGGTGTTCAAGTTGTACTACAGAAGTTAACATCTACATCATGCTTTGTGAGGTTTTGTTGATGTGTTTTTTGTTGGCTGGTTAAGTTGGTTGGCTAGTTGGTTGGTTGGTTGGTTGTACTTTAAAGGTTTTGTGTGTTGAAGTTTCTGTAATCTATTATGTCCTTAAAAAAATGTTCTTTCAACTATGACACCATGCACAATCATGCCTCATGAGATTAGATGGAAAAATATGTCCAATGATCCAACAGAGAAGAGAGCTTAGAGGCACATGCAGCATCTCCATTCTTCCCTAAGGGAGGGCTATACCTCTTCATTTGTCCTCTACTTATCATTAAGATTCTCGTGTGTGTGTGTGTGTGTGTGTGTGTGTGTGTGTGTGTGTGTGTGCGCACACACTTAAAAGGCCTGCATTTTTTTAGGCCATTGACCAAGTCTGGATTACCTATGTAAGTAACATTTAAGATTCTTTACTTTTTTCCTTTCCATTCATGTTCTCTGTGGCCTCTTATCTCTCACAAAGGACTCCACAACCCCAAAGGAAAAATATTTCAGTGAATCTCCTTGGGGGTGGGGGGACAAAAAAACCTGTCTCTTCGGCCTGTCTCTAGCTCTCACCCACCTGGCTCTTACACTAGCCCTTGCTCCAGCATGAGGGAGGAGTCCCAACTACTAAACAGAGGTCTCTAATCCCATCACCTCATAGTAAGCCAGGAAGCCAGCCTGCTTGGTGTAATACCCAGGAGATGCTGGTCCCGTTGAAGCAGCCTGCAATCCATTCTTAGATTCTTCAAGGAGTCGAAAGGTACGTCCATAGGCGGGGAAGCCCATGATAAGTTTATCTGCAGGTGCCCCGAGTTTTCTCCAGTAATCCATAGCATAGGCCTGTAAGTGGAAAGGAGACAACCTCACCAATTGCCTGGGCTCAAGGATGGAAATTTGGACCACCTGAGAGCTTTTCTTTCCTCACCGAAGATTTGGAGTCATCAGGAAGGGAGAACAGAGGACTGTTGTGTCCTGTAAACTTTTCCCAACTTCCATGTAAGTCATAAGACAATACATTAATGAAATCCAGACGTCTGTAAGAAACAGAGGGGGAGATATAAATGTCAGCCCAACTAAATACTCAATTTGGATCATCACAGCACTGTTCAGATAAATAGCTGTAAGCTGGCCATCAAAGCCTCTTGCTCTTGTGAACCTGCCCATGCTAAGCAAGTCACTTTGAGATGGAATGAACTGCTGGCTAGGGATAGCTATGCATCAAGCTCTGTGCATCCTGAGAGTATGTGTGGAGGTAGAAAGAGCTCAGACAAGAAAATGAATACATGCAGGCCTGACAGAGTGCTGGCAGAGGTCTGAATAAACTGTCATGAATCAAGCCACAGTGCTGCCCTGCAAGAGTACAAGAGATGCATGTCAAATAACCACCAACACCCACTCTTCCAGAATGCTTTCATAATCATAATGACCAAATGTTATCATGCCAGAATGTAAGGGTTTATACTGGTTATCTAATTTAATCTGGCGAATGTCATAAATAGTCTCTCCCTCTCTGTCTGTCTGCCTATCTATCTGTCTGTCTGTCTGTCTTTCATGACATTGTCTCATTATATAACCCATGCTGATCTAGAACTGACTATGTAAACACGCTAATCTCAAACTCATGGTCCTTTTTCTTCTACCTCCCTGATGCTGTGATTACAAACACGTTAAAATGCCATATCCAACCAACTTTATATATTTGAAAATTAAATAAATAGAAACTCTTATTAAGATTTTTGAAAGTCACCCAGTTAGGTAAAGGCAGCCCTCTCTCACTGTTACCTGGTAACACAGTGAACACTAATAAGCTTTCTCCCTTGTTGGGTCTCTCTTTTCCTCCCACATTAAAACACCTCTCCCTCATGCAATGACACAGGGACATCATGTCCTTCTCTTCCTCTGCATGAACTTTGCTTTCTTCATCTTTAATACTTGATTGTGAGTCAAGAACATTGGTTCAGAGCCAGCATGTCTAAAAAGAATTATGACCTATCTATGTTTGTCTGCTTTTTTAACATCTGCAACAAGATCTACTCTGGAATGTGAGCACAACTGGGCAGTTTCCTGTGCTGCTTTCTGTGGCATCGCTTGCTACTCACCTGCTGTCTGCCCCTGCATCGTGTATGTCTGTTCCTGTGCTCAGGGGAGGAAGAGGCCAGGCCCATGGCATTCTCTATCTATGAGTTCCAGGAATGGGCCCTAAACTCTGCCTGTGGTGATGGTGTTACAAGCCATCAGTACAAAAGCTAGTTCTGAGTTTTTAAATAGAAGTCCAGGGATGGGTAAGATACCACTCCTAGCCTCACCTCAGTAGCTCCTCATGCTACTCCTCAGCTCACGCAGAACCTCACCCACATGGGAACAGCAAAAGGAGGCTCAGATAGTGCTTTAGCCACTCTAGAGCAACATCCACTTACCTTCCTAAAAGGTGCACATCATAAGATGTTTGAATGATGTATGGGACACCAGAGACAGCAGCCGACAGCAGCAGCTTTGGGCGCTGGGTGAACAGTGCCTCCTTCTCAAAGGCAAACTGAAGCTCCTAGGAAAACACACACACACACACACACACACACACACACACACACACACCAAAAACAAAGACAGGGGAGAAAAGCATCATCCAGAAATTGTTTAAGTTCTTTCAGCCAGGCTTGGAACAGAAAAAGAACACAGGTTCTGCCCAAGACTATATAAAAGACAGACAACATACCAACATGGTACTTGAGTTAATGAGGGAAGAAAAGCAGGCTAGGGACAAAGACTGCAGACAGACACTTCCTGAAAAAGGCCAGAAAGCTTCAGCAAGAAAGTGTCCCTTAGCTACAGATACAGGGCAAGATCCAGACAGAGACAGAAGCAGCCACGGGCAACTGCTCCACAGCAGTGTAACCCAGCACCTCCAGGGAATGTCAGTCAGAGAAGATTCTGTTCCTTTCCCTGTTCCTTTCCCTGCCCCAAACTCGTGTTACCTCTCTGACACTCACTCACCCCAAATGAAAAGTAAAGCCATCTGCACTAGGCCTCCGAATGAGGGTGGCGGGTGTGCAGCTGGAAGTGTTTGTGAGTCCCTTGGCAATGGGACCAGAATTCATCCTAAGTGCATGAACTGGCTTTTTTAGAGCCCATTCCCTATGGTGCCATGCCTTACTCAGCCTTGATGCAGTGGGGAGGGGCTTAGGCCTGCCCCAATTTGGTAAGGCAGCCTGTGTTGAATACCGAAAGGAGGGCTTACCCACTATGAGGGGTGGCTGGGAGTGGGATGGGGAGAGTTGGGGGGAGTGGAAGAAGGGGAGAGACAGGGAAAATGAGAGGTATGTAAAATGAAAAAGAAAACTTTAAATAAATAAATAAACCTTAGAAAAAGAAAAAGAGAAAAGTAGAACCATTTGCTTGTTGGCCTTACTTCAATTAAGAAGAGAAAATTCCACCGGTCATGCATGGGGCTGCCTCGTAGTCCAGGGTACAAGAAGAAGAGATCAAGCCCATCAAAACCATGTGTTCTCAGGAAGAATACAACTGAATCAATAAACTCTTCACGGCTGGCAAGTGTGGACAGCATAGTGGTGAACCTGCAGGAAGACCAGGAAAAAGCAAAGAACACTGTCTTCAAAATCAGTGTCCTTGGAAGTCCTAGCGAGGTCTCCCATATGGCAGCTTAAGTTGGCACAAGAGGCAAAATGCTCTCAAGAAGAATTCCCTTCTACCAGATCTTCAAAGAAGAGTTAATACCAATACTCTTTTAATTGTTCCACACAATAGAAACAGAAGGAACACTACCAAACTCCTTCTATGAGGCTACAATTAACCCTGATTCCCAAGCCAAACAAAGAAAGAGAATTACAGACCGATCTCCCTCATCAACATTGATGCAAAAATACTCAATAAAATACTGGCAAACAGACTCCAAGAACACATCCAAACAATTATCCACCATGATCAAGTAGGCTTCATCCCAGAGATGCAAGGGTGGTTCAACATACGAAAGTCCATCAATGTAATACACCATATAAACAAACTCAAGGAAAAAAACCACATGATCATCTCACTAGATGCTGAAAAGCCATTTGACAAAATCCAACACCCCTTCATGATAAAGGTCTTGGAGCGAACAGGAATACAGGGAACATACCTAAACATAATAAAGGCAATCTACAGCAAGCCAACAGCCAACATCAAAGTAAATGAAGAGAAATTCAAAGCGATTCCACTAAAATCAGGAACAAGGCAAGGCTGTCTGCTCTCCCCATACTTATTCAATATAGTACTTGAAGTTCTAGCCAGAACAATAAGACAACATAAGGAGATCAAGAGGATACAAATTGAAAAGGAAGAAGTTAAGCTTTCACTATTTGCAGATGACATTATAGTATACATAAGTGACCCCAAAAATTCAACCAAGGAACTCATACAGCTGATAAACACCTTCAGCAATGTAGCAGGATACAAGATTAACTAAAAAAAAAAAAAAATCAATAGCCCTCCTATATACAACTGACAAACAGGCTGAGAAGGAAATCAGAGATACATCACCATTTACAATAGCCACAAATGATATAAAATACCTTGGGGTAACTCTAACTAAGCAAGTGAAGGATCTGTATGACAAGAACTTTAAGTCCCTGAAAAAAGAAATTGAAGAAGATGTCAGAAAATGGAAAGATCTCCCATGCTCACGAATAGGCAGGATTAACACAGTAAAAATGGAGATCTTACCAAAAGCAATCTATAGATTCAACGCAATCCCCATCAAAATCCCAACACAATTCTTCACAGACCTGGAAAGAACAATACTCAACTTCATATGGAAAAACAAAAAACCCAGGATAGCCAAAAGAATCCTGTACAATAAAACAACCTCTGGAGGCATCATGATCCCTGACTTCAAGCTCTACTATAGAACTATAGCAATAAAAACAGCTTGGTACTGGCATAAAAATCGACATGTGGACCAATGGAATCGAATTGAAGACCCTGACATTAATCCGCACACCTATGAACATATAATTTTTGACAAAGAAGCCAAAAATGTACAATGGAAAAAAGAAAGCATTTTCAACAAATGGTGCTGGCATAACTGGATGTGAACATGTAGAAGGCTACAAATAGATCCATATCTATTGCCCTGCCCAAAACTTAAGTCCAAGTGGATCAAAGACCTCAACATAAATCCAGCTACTCTGAACCTGATACTAAAGAAAGTAGGAAGTACTCTTGAATGCATTGGCACCAGAGATCACTTTCTAAATATAACACCAGACACTGAGAGAAACAATCAATCAATGGGACCTGTTGAAATTGAGAAGCTTTTGTAGAGCAAAGGACATGGTCAACAAGACAAAGTGACAGCCTACAGAATGGGAAAAGGTCTTCACCAACCCCACATCTGACAGAGGGCTGATATCCAGAATATATAAAGAACTCAAGAAATTAGACATCAAAATGCCCAACAGTCCAATTAAGAAATGGGCTATAGAGCTAAACAGAGAATTCTCAACAGAGGAAGCTCAAATGGCTGAAAGACATTTAAGGAATTGCTCAACATCCTCATCAGGGAAATGGAAATTAAAACGACTCTGAGATATCACCATACATCCATCAGAATGGCTAAGATCAAAAACACTGAGGACAGCCTTTGCTGGAGAGGATGAGGAGCAAGGGGAACTCTTCTCCACTGCTGGTGGGAATGCAAGCTTGTACAGCCACTTTGGAAATCAATATGGTGCTTTCTTAGAAAATTGGGAATCAGTCTCCCCCAAGATCCAGCTATACCACTCTTGAGCATATACCCAAGGAATGCTCAATCATACACAAGGACACATGCTCAGCTATGTTCATAGCAGCATTGTTTGTAATAGCCAGAACCTGGAAACAACCTACATGCTCTTCAGCTGAAGAATGGATAAAGAAAATGTGGTACATATACACAATGGAGTACTACTCAGCAGAGAAAAACAATGACATCATGAGGTTTGCAAGCAAATGGATGGATCTAGAAAAAAATCATCCTGAGTGAGGTAACCCAGACTCAGAAGGACAAACACGGTATGTACTCACTCATAGTAGGATACTAGATGTAAAACAAAGATGACTAGACTGCTACACAACTCCAGGGAGGCTACCTAGTAAAGAGGACCCTAAGAAAGCCACAGGGATCACCCAGCAACAGAGAAATGGATGAGATCTACATGAGTAAACTGGATGTGATGGGGGATAATGAAGGGCAAGGGTCAGGGGAAAGAGAGCTTAGAGGAGTGAGAGATCCCAGCTGGATCAAGAACAGAGAGGGACAACAAGGAAAGAGAGCCCATGATAAATGAAGACCCTATGGGAATAGGAAGAAGCAAAGTGCTAGTGAAGTCCTCAGAAATCCACAAAGATACCTCCACAATAGACTACTGGCAATGGTCAAGAGAAAGTCCAAACTGACCTACTCTGGTGATTGGACGGCCAAAAACCCCAACTGTCGTGATAGAACTCTCATCTACTGACTGCTGGGAGCAGATGCAGAGATCCATGGCCAGCCCCCAGGTGGAGCTCCAGGAGTCCAATCAGCGAGAGAGAGGAGGATTGTATGAGCAAGAGATGTTGAGACCAAGACTGGAAAAAGCACAGGGACAAATAGCCAACCTAGTGGAAACACATGATCTATGAACCAATAGCTGAGGAGCCCCCATGGAACTGTATCAGGCCCTCTGGATAAGTGAGACAGTTGATTAGCTTGAACTATTTGGGAGGCCCCCAGGCAGTGGGATCAGGACCTGTCCTTAGTGCATGAGCTGGCTTTTTGGAGCCTGGGGCCTTTGCTGGGACACTTTGCTCAGCCTGGGTGAAGGGATGAGGGGACTGAACCTGCCTGGACTGAATGTACCAGGCTGAGCTGAATCCCCAGGGGAGTCCTTGCCCTGGAGGAGGTGGGAATGGGGGATGGAATGGAGGGAGGGTGGGAGGAGGGAGGACAGGGGAATCCATGACTGATACGTAAAATTAAATTAATTATAAAATTAAAAAAATAATAATGTTAAAGAAAGGAAGGGAGGGTCTTAAAGTGTGACATCAGAATATTTGCCAAAAATATTGAAATTTGCTAAAGACTTCAAATTGAGCTTCTAATAAGGAGTTCAAGTTGGTTTATCACTTAAAAAATTAATTAAAAAAAAGAAGAATTCCCACCCCTAGCTCTTTTATTCTCTGGCCTTTTTGATATTTTTATTTGTTTTCTTTTCCATAGCAAAACACTTAGAAGTAATTATTGCTTATTGGAGCTGAACTTTAAGCAAGTCCAAATTAATCCTGCGAAAAAGTGATTACAAAATAAGTAGATTGAGAGATAAATGGACCTGGGTTCCATGGTCTATTGGCCACCACTCAGCTGGGCCCTCTTGATGGGTGAGGACACCTGGAAGAAACCTGGCAAGTTCCTTAACACTTGTGACTCTTGCTTGCTTTTCCTAATCATTTGAAATATAGCCATTTTACAAGAAATCATTCATCTAGTCATATATATGTACCTGAATACATACATACATACAAAACATGCATACGTACATACATGTGGCATCTCATTTGGCTTCAGGCTCACAGCTAGTCAAAGGAACAGAGATGAGGCCTGGGATGGACAGAGCTAGTAGTTGTATACTTCACATCTGGAATCCTCCATCCCACCTGGAGGTTCCTTACAAGGGGTCTCCTACACATACCAGGCTATCAAGTCTCCCTCCAAGGCTGGAAGGCAGGCTCTGCCCCGGGTCTTAGCTAGGAAGCAAGGAAGCTGTCCTTCTGAGAACATGAAGGTGGTTTGTCATCTCCCTACTGTATCCTGATGGGACACTAACAAGAGCTGCCTCTTCAGGAAGGATGCAATCCTTGAGTCCCTGCAGTAGCACCAAAGAGCACTTGTGGCTTCTTCGTCTCTAACACAGCCAGCTCTGTGTGCAGAGTGGGAAAGCCCAGGGCCTGTGAGGTTCAGGGGTTACTCTTCTTGTCCTATATAAAATTCCTCCCTTCAGAAACAAAAGTCCCTGCCTCCAACAAAAAGAGTTAAAGACTCATTTGCGGGTGTCCTGTTTTACCCGTTACTCATTCCCCGCCCTAAGTTTCACGTCCGATGCCTGTTTTCCTTGGTATTTTCCCCTATGATTTTGTATCTTGTGTTTTGATTTGTTTTGTTATGGTGTGTGTGTGTGTGTGTGTGTGTGTGTGTGTGTGTGTGTGTGTGTGTTCAGATGGTGCTAAGGGTCAGACCCGGAGTTTTGATTCTGTTCACCATTGTGCTCCTCCACTGTGCCACACTGCTAGTCCTAAGTGCACCGCATTGTCTCTCATGTTCCCCTGGCCCTTTTCTGACCACCTTTAGGAACCTCTTTTCCTTCTGTGATCCTCTGTGGGAAAGGATTCCTTGAATCCAGCACTTGAGAAAGTACCACCATGGGCTTTGCTGTCTTTGTATCCAAGCTGGCTTTTACACACACACACACACACACACACCATTAGTCTCACTTCCAGCCCATCTTACTCTACCTCCCAGAGAGAAGACAGTGACAGAGCCGCTCACCGTGCGGTGCCGAAGCTCCACCCTCCGATGGACAGCAGTGTTTTCAGCGCCCTGTTCCTGGAACGTGGGGGAGAAAGTGGGTGAGCAGGTCCCTACTCTACGAGCAGCTGCAGCCACTGCTCTTCCCTCTTCTGTGCATTGGGAAAACGACGGGAAGTGGGGAAGGGGCCATAAGAAGAGTGGGAGAAGGTAGGTGGGAAGAGCACAGAAGTAAAGAACACAGAGATGAATAACCAGTCCATTCCAGCTCTGTGCACCAAGACTACACAGAGTGCCCCAAGCTCCCTCACTACCCCATAATATTTCCAGAAAAGTCTAAAATGTTTCTTGTCACTCATTTTCCGACTCAACAAATATTCACTGAGCAATGACTATGTGCCCTTGACGGAAACGCAACAGCAAACACGTAGTCAAGCATCCCACTCACCTCTCAGAAGTGCTTTAGCAGCATTAATCACTCACAACTGTGCCCAAAGGGTGAGCCAGAGTTTACCAGGAGAAAGGAGTGTGAAGACATCCAGGGACAGGCAACATTAACTACCAAGTCACTGAGGCAAGCAGCTGGGCAATAGAGAGCTCTTAAGTTGGAAGCACTCAGATCCCCATTTGAGAGAAAGATAGGGAGAGAAAAATCAGGAAAATTTAGGAGTAATAAGAGAAATAGGCTTATTTTCCTCTGGCTATAAAATCTGAAACCCCAACCGCACATCTAACATACCTCTCCTTGAGTTTGTTGAACTCTGGGTAGAGGATTTTCTCATCCTGGAGATTCTTGGCAACAATCTGATTGTTGTTCATTGAGGCAAAGGCAAATATCAGGTGTGTACAAAGAAAGGGGTCCAGGTCATGGGGAAAGATGGAGGCAGGGTCTGGCCGACTGTGAGCCCAGTTGGTGAAATAACACACCAGCTTGTAGGCAGTACCTGGCAAGGACAACAAGTATTAGCAGAGATCATGGGCAAAGAGGGAACTCAGCTTCTGGAGGGTAGAGAAAGCACAGCCAAAGAGACCAGGCCACTGTAACAGCCTCCATCCCTCCCACATACACCAATACCTCCTCCACATGGCCCTAGACCTCTTGCCCTTGCTACTGAGGCCCAAGAGAAAAAAGAATGCCTTATCAGTCTAAATCCTGGCACATACTGAGCCATACAAACAGCAAGTGGCCAGCGTCCTGTGCTGAATTGTATTGGCTCAATAACCTCCGACCAAGGAGCCAAGGCAGGTGGGAGTCCAGGAGATTCTGAATGGAGATTCCCTAGCCAGAGAATCTCCCTGGCTTTAGAAGGGAGAAGGTGGTTCCCTTACCATCATTGTGCTTCATCAGAAGAACAAGCCCTGCAGGAAATGGAGGAATTCATATACACATGCAGTGTGACATTCCCCCCATACAGACCCTGCAGCTAGCAAGTGCCCCCTCCAGCTCAGCACCATACACACATGCAGATGCACAAATAGTGACACACATCACTCACTGGTTTCCTCTCCTTCAAAGTTAACATAGTGGAGCTAGTCTAAGCCCCTTTTCTAGTAATCACCACATGTACCTGTACATGCTTTGCATAGGGACAATGATAAAAGTCCAAGCTAAGGCTCTTGGCCACTGGTTCTCAAATCTGACAATAAATTCAGAAGGACTCATATCAAAGTGCTCTCCTCAGAAATCCTGAATAACCTGGTCCAAGATGAAGCCCAAGTATGAAAACAACTAGGTTGGAGAACTGATGCCCTGACTCTTTCTCTCTGAGTGCCTCTGATTCTTTATTATGTCTATCTCGTATGTACCTAAGCCAGACTCCCTGAGTCCCAGGCTGCTCTACTGGGCACCAGAGAAATGACAAACTGGTATCTCCTGAGAGCTGTGTAGCATTGCTAGGCTGTGCCATACTCACCAACCCACAGCACCAGTCGCCCCATCTCAGCTGTTTGGCAGCTCTGGGGATGGAGCTCAAGTCCCTTTAATAGCAGCTGGCCCGTGTGCAGCATAGGGAGAGCCCAGCTACACATACATGCCATGCCAGAAACGATGACCTCACAATGACCTCAGAAATGTGTGGTTCTCAGGGCCAACAAAGCCATATTCCTGGCCTGACATTAGCAGGAGTCAAGTATTCACCACAGGCTTTTTAACAAAGACAAGGGCAGTGTTCCTGAGCCTTGTCTGGCAATTGGCCCCATTTCCTGATATCCAGCTCCCCACAGCTGAGATGGAGGGAAACACGGCGTGATGGAGCATGGCCGTAAAGATTATCGGGAAGGCAGTGTATCGTACAGCTCCAAAGCTTCAGCTTTGGATTCACGCTTTAGGGCCAAGGTATGAATCTCCGTGATACCACTTAGAAGTTTTATACTTTGGGATGAGTTACTGAGCCCCTGCAGTTTCCACACATAAAGGAAAGCTTGTTTTCCTTGAGTTAATAGCTCATTCTTACCTCCCAGGAATATACAGAAACTGAAGAGATAAGCTTAATTAATTACAGATGTTATTAGGAAGTTGACCAAAAGAGCAGGATGCTCAAACTCAAATACTGACACTCACCAGGCAGCTCATGTCAACCGGTGGAGGAAATACACTAAAACAGCATGTTCTCTACATGACACAAAGAGTGAGGGTTCAGACCCAGTGTCTAATTACAACCAGACTGGGAAACTATTGCACTATGCTTTCCCTGTTTCCTCTGACCTTTCACTGTCAACTGAGGGGAAGCCTTGTGGTCAGGAGAGATCGGGATGGTAGGGGACAGCAGCAGCTGTTGGTTGTCCTGCATGGGAGATGGGTCTGAAGCTGACAGAGCCATCACTTTCTCAGAAAAATAAAAAGAACCCTGAAACTTTGCAAGAGTCAGAAAACATCTGGGTGAGTATATGAGCCAACCATGAAAATGGGCCCTGAGCCTCAAGAATATGAATATGATTATGGACACCTAAGAGCCAATTAAAGAAATGCAATAACAATGCAAAGGTTAAAAAAGTCTGTACACCAGATGTTGCTTTGATCCATCGGTTTCCTCTCTCCCTGTTCCAGATGGTTTCAGACTGTGCGTCCTCTCACTGAGACACGTGTTGCTGCCTATGTATTAATAGGAGGGGCTAAGCAGATCTCAATTCAGTGGAGGATTCAGAGAAATCAGTGCCCAGTGGTGAAATCTGTTGAACATCTGTCCTTCATTTATGGAGTGAAATAAGCAAGAAATTTCATAATCTTTAAACCAGTAGTTTACTTAGATATAAAATAAAGATAAATGGAGTAGAATATGTGTATATATGTATATATGTATGTATGTATGTATGTGTGTGTGTGTGTGTGTGTATGTGTGGTGTGTGGTGTGTGTCTTGTTTCTCAGAAAGCAACAATGGTTGCAGTAAGGAAGCATGCATGGGTTTTAATATCAAAGAGACCCCAGGGCCCCTTCCTGCACTGTATCATCCCTGGGGTCCCTTGAGTCCTGTCTACATTCTTCATGTATCTTCTATTCCTTGGGCTACTGTTACCTAAATCAGAACAAGCCTCCCAAAGCCAACACAAATCAGGACTAGCAACAACTTATACCAATGGTTTAATGACTCCCAATTTTCTTTCACTCTTATGACCATGCTTGTTTCCCAGTCACTATTCACATGCCCTAATTCTTGTTATTGGGTCTATGACTTTGCAACCTGATCTATAAATTATTGGCATTGCAGTTGGTTTCCAGGGCCTTTGTCTTGTCAGGCTCTCCTCCTCATGGCCTGAGGGTCTACTTTCAAGACCTTGATAGGAAATGTTGGTCTACTTCTGAACCTTCTTCCACTGTGATTCCTTCAAGACTTTCTGCACAGCAGAGATGCCCCAGTAGATTTGTGCCCTTCAGCTTACACTGTTGCCAGGAGCACTAGCTGTCAGTGTAATTTGCCTGCCAGTCTGCACCTCATTTCTCCACATCCACAGCAGTAGCTATGATGCTGAGAAAGCCAAGGCATAACAATGGTTGCCAGCAATGACCTCTGTCTAATTGAGGGGTGACCATGGCAAAAAGCTGGCAACTCTGATTCTGTATACATAGTGGTTGATAATCACATTAAATAAGGATTAAATTGAAATCCATGTGTCTGTTCACAATCTTATTCCTTCAGTTCTTGCTTTAAAACAACCCCCCCCCCCAAAAAAAAATCCAGCCAATGCTCATGTGACACATCTACTGGCACTTAGAATATATTCCTTAGTGCTTAGCCTATTCTTATGGGGAAAGGTATTTACTCATGTAAGTTACTTGGGTAACTAAAGAATTCCCCAAGGTAGCATGCTCTCTCTCACATTTCATTAGATTAATGGAGATGAAGGCAGGAACACAAATGTGAAGTTCTTTGGTTTGATCAAAGCATTTAACTAAAAACTTTGACATTGTGGAGGAATTGCAGAAGCATGTTTAAATCAGTTGTGTGAATGATACAAAATTCCAGAGTATTGACCATGTTTCACAGTAGACCTGAATGGGCATTTTCTAGCCAATTAACTCATCTTGTAAAGGCTGTTTCCCAGTATTTATTATAAAAGATGACTTGGTTAAGCATGAAGGCTTCTACCTTTTATCTTCATATTGAATGTTTATTAGAAAATGTGCATTATCACATAAAGCAATGTTTTCACAGCTCATGTTCCTTGTCTTTTATTCTGACATGTTTGAGAGCATGCCACTACTAAAGACTTTTATAACACTGGATTTAAAAGTTAAGCAAATTGTCCCAGGTTTCTTTTGTTTGTTTTTCAAACAGGCCCTCATAGCCCAGGCTGATGGTGTGAGCTCTTCACTGAAGGATCCATGACTATCTCCAAGCTACAGATCCACAAGTTAAGAAGCCTGCCTTCAGAATGAGAAAATGTACATCCAGGGAAAACAGGCACACCCAGCTTAATGTTTCTAAGCCTGGTCAATGTCATGATTTCTGACAAATTGTAGACTGCAGAATCCGAAGCTAATTTAGCTTGTAGATATAAAATGTATTCTCAGCTACAATCTTCATTGCATTGCTGAGATCCCAAGTGAGAACTACTACCAAAGTGGAAATTTTTCATTTGAAACTAATTCTCAATGCTTTTAGCACAATGCCTCTAAAATGAAATGCTTGCCTACAATCTGGCCCTCTTAACATCACAGGAGTAACTGAAATCTATTATGAGTGATTTTTCAATCAGTGATACTGGCTGGCTTCCAGCAGAACTGTAAGTTAGGGACTAACCTCTATTTACTGAGCTTTTGGATTTTGACAGCCTATTCCTTACACAAAGAACAGCAAGAATATCATTTATACTAAGGATTCCACAGTAAGTGGAAGACCACATTAAACATAAGCTAAGACTGTAGGACCATGCATTGTATTCTATGTAACTTAACAGTTATTCCTCCCTTCCAGAAGCTCATTCCTCTTTTAGCCCCTTTTGGGTGTCCCTGTCCTATTACCACACAGTAAAGATTAAAACATCCATGTTTCCATAGGAAGTCCAAAGCCCAACAGTCATGGAAAACCTCATAAGGAAATGTGTTTGGATATTCAACAGTGGTCTACTTGCCCTGCTTACTTTCCAACAGTATTGTGTAGACTAGAGATGAAGTTCTGGAGAGTTTGAAACCAGGGGGTTGGGGTGGGGGGCTTGCTTACCCTTTCCCAAACAGAAGCAATTTACTGGTTCTGACCTTTTCCCCCAGTAGTATCCACATTGGCAATAAGCAGCTCACTACACATGCTGACTAGATACAAATGCTCTGTAGCTTCTCCCACACATGGACTTTGTTTACATGCTCTAAGCCTTCACAATACACACACACACACACACACACACACACACACACACACACACACACTAAAGGTTATCTTGTCTTTTTCTATTCACATTTACTTGGTGTACTCAAAGCTAAGCCAGATAATTATCAAAACACCAAGAAAATAAGACATCATTCATTCTGTCCAAATACAGTACCTTTTAAAAGCCAGAGCACTTTACTCTCCCATCTACAAACAGCAATGTTATGACCTATGAAGTTGGTGAGTTTTAGACTATAAGGCCTTTCCCCCAATATCCTGTCCTTCCTTATATACTAAAAATATAGAAGCCCAAAGAAATTTGAGTTTGAGTACTTTCTAAATTTATGTGCATATAGGTGGGCAGAGGACAACTTGCAGAGTCAATACTATCCTTTTCAGTATGTGGGTCCCAGAATCAGGTCATCAGGATTGATGGCAAGCACTTCTAACCACTGATCAATCTCTTGACCCTGACTTTGGGCAATTCTGAAGCTGTGACAGTAAGCCACAAGCAATGCCACATGGCTCTTTACTAAAGAACCAGGGACCAGCTGTTCTACAGTGAGATACATAAAGAATCAGTAATATCTGATGTCACCTGAGACTATACAGACCTTCAGTGTTTCACATCCCAAGAACTAACCACTCTAGGAACAAGTCTCAGACCTTAGTGGGCCAAGGGTGAGCAGTTCAAGAGTAGTCAGGCTAACAGATTTCTAAGTATGAATAACAGGACTGAGGAAAAGCATTCACTCCTGTCAGACATTTGAACAGTAATACCAACCTGAAGAAAACAATGCTTTTCAACAAACAAAATGGCCCCATTGTTCACGGTCACTGGGCCTTGCAGGACTGGAAATACTCTCAAAACAATGAATGACCTGCCACAACTCCAGCCATATATTCCCGATTATTCCCAGGTCTTTTATTCTTAAGTATCTTCTCTGCTTATAATACACAATCATCCAAAAACTATGTCTGTCATTACTTGTGGCTTTGACTAGGTTCATACATCTGTGACAAGCATTAATCAATGTGAACTACTTTCTATCAATACAAACCCAAAAGGAAACTTTCAACATTTTTATGTGCATGTGAGTGATGGTGAATTTGGAGGTCAGAGGTATCTGGAGTTACAGGTGGTTGTGAGCCTGGGAATCCAACTTAGGTTCTCTGAAGAGCAGTGCTATAATCCACCCCACTATTCATTTTTAAATAGTGAAAAGTAGTAACAGTTCTTCCAACTTGTTTCTCTTTAGTGTCATTTTAGCCACTAACATAGTTGGTTCTTTTCTTTTCTTTCCTTCATTTTTAAGTCTTATTTGTCGTCCCCCCCCCATCAGTCTTGAGTCCAAGAGACCAGCCATGTAAATGCACTACCTGCCCTTCTTCCCTAAACGACCACAAAACACAAGCTTTATCTCTGAGCAGCATAGTGATTCCACCTACCCATCTTATTCTTGCCCCACAACTTACGAGCAATGGAAACCCGTACTCCCACCCACTCCTGGGTGACCATGACTACAAATTCTCAAGTGTTTCACTCAAGGGTAATCACAACCGAGCCTCATAACTAGCAAGTATAGAAGGGAAGGCCATATTCCTTCAAGCGGCTCATTTCATGTGCTTTTTCCTAAACTATAATTGAAATCTCTGAAGTATATAACCAGCCATCCTAAGCTCCAATACAATCAGTTATTTATCATGAACTAAATGGAGTGGCTAGACCACCAAGAGGAATAAAGGTTTGACTTCTAACCTGACTAGCTACTTTGGGATGGTAGAATAGAGTGGGCAGGAAGATTGACACTCTGGTGATTCACCTAAGTGAGGCAAAAATAACCAGTTTCGGTATTTCTGAGTTTCCCTAATACTAGATCTCAAATCTCAGGAGTCCACAAATACAGCACTTAGACTTCCTATCTCCAGAGGAAGGTGCCCAGGGGCAATCAGGCCTCAGGGTATCTTTAGGTAGGAAAAATGACAAAACATTTCTTTGGAACAAACCAAGTCAGTTTTCTGACTTCACTGAAACACCTTTAAGTGCTCCATATCCCTAAAACTTGCTGTGAAATCTAGGACCGGACAACACTCATATCTCTCATGCACAACAATGAGGAGGGTACAGGGTGAGCAAGGACTACATTGCAACAGCCAAATTTATTTACCCAGAAAATGGATTTGATTCGGCTTAACAGGGATTTGTAGTATTTTTCTGTCCTCTCAAGGTACAATGGGCTGGACTTTTGTGAATGGAAGTATTTTCCATAATAATGAATTAAACTCTATATAAAAATAAGTTACCCCATCTGAGTAGCAGAACTCACGAATCTAGGGATATCCACATTCCATATGCCAAACAAAATAGCCAATTCTTGGATTTGGGGAGCATAAAACCCTCTGGTCACTTTGTGGGGAATACAGAACATTGCTTTGGGAAAGCTGAAGGATAATTTCCCCCACCCCAAACTACCAAACATACTCATACACATGTGCTCTCACACATACATCCATTTATAAAGGAAGTTTTTCCTCCTAGTCACTATGGGATGCAGCCTCCCTGAGGCTGAGACTCTGCCTATTTACTGCACAGGACTAGGGAGTAAACATGCTCTACAAGGCTCCTGTGCTCTCACAATCAGAAGGCAGGGGCAAGAAAGTAGATTCTTGCAGGTGGAGGGCTTGGTTTTTTGTTTGTTTGTTTGTTTGTTTTTCTGATATCCATTCTACTCCACAACATTCTCGGGTCCAGGGGCTGGGAGAGGCTCTAGGGGCACAACATGGTGGATGACTTGATGGTCCCAGCCAACTGTGGTAAGGAGGGAGTGGTTGAGTGGAGACCACGTAGCATCTCTCACGAAGTCTCTGTGGGCTCGACTTCTAAACCTATAACAAAGGGGGGGGGGGGGGATGGAGTGTGGTAAGAGAAAAGACAAAAACCCAAGTGAGAAGACAGAAAGAAAATCTAACATGCCCAGGACACATTTTTTTAAACATTTCATCACTAGACAGCAGAAGTTCAATCATCTAATACAGTCTAAAGAAATGGTGGGCAGAGCAAGGAAGTAGATATATCTATCTACAACCAAGCAGGAAATCATAGCAAAGGAAGATGTACACCTAGGTCTTCCATCCAGTGCCTTTTACACTACCGAAGTGGTTCCCTACCTGAAACTGGAATGCTAGCTAGACTTAGCCTACAATCAGACTGCTTCCAGTGCTCAGTCTCTGCAGACACAGAGACACAGAGAGAACTCTTGGCGGGGGTTGGGGTGGTTGAGAATTTTCTTCTATTTATTTTTATTTTTAATAATGTGTGAGTATGTGCTCCTGAGTGCAGATGCCCACAGAAGCCAGAGGCATCATATGCTTTCTAAATGGAGTGGCATATAGCTGTGAGCAGAATGATGTGGATGCTGGGAACAAAAGGAAGTGGTCTCAATCGCTGAGCCATTTTTCCAGACCCAACAAAGGAAGAATTCTGCATGCATGTTCCTTAAGAGAAAACAGACCTGCTTGCCCATTGGTCTTGATCCCTGATTCCTGACAATGGGATTCTACTTCAAACTTACACCTCAGAAAGGCTTGAATCCAGCACAGCAAGTGAGCAGTCTTCACTGAGAGAGGCCAGAAAGGGAACACTAGGAGAGGGCACAAAGGGAAGAGAAGATAAAGCCCAGATTCCACAACCCAAATCTGACTGGGCAGCCCCAACCTCACTGTAAACTGAACCAGGTGAGAAGGCAGCCTGGTAGGCAGTTCAGGTTAAGGTCTTGCTGCCATTACAATTCCAAGGAAAGACAAGGAAAACCAAACAGAGCCCATGCTCAAAGAAACCATCCTGGCAACCAACTCCCCCAAGGGGTCCCTCTCTACATTAGCCATCACCCGGAATCAGACTCCTCAATCACAGGGTACCAGAAGCCTACATTGTTAATCAAGCTGCGCTGAACAGGAATGAGATGACATTTCAGCCTATACAACCCCTAATAAGGACTACATTGACTAGCTTAGGAAAACCAAGCTAGAGTATTGTCCCATCTAAGGAACAATGTAACCAGCTAATGCTTTGCCAACAGATACATCCCTTATCACTCCATTCCAACTCCTTCACCAGTGTCCCCACCCATCCCTTCCAGGTCCCTGGTGACTAACAGTACCTGTGTGGAGAGAATACCAGTCTAGTGACACACTGCGAGTGCACAGCTGAACTGAGGGTACAGCTGGCATTCTTGGTGTCCACAAGGGAGACAGATCCATTCTCATCACCTGTAGAAGAAACAGCATGTTACAGTGGTTAAGAACATACACTTCAAGCTGGGCATGGTCAAGCATGCCTTTAATCTTAGCATTCAGGAGGCAGAGGCAGGATGATCTCCCTGAGTTCAAGGCCAGCCTGGGCTACATACCAAGTTCCAGGGCAGCCAGAGCTATACAGAAAGACCCTGTCTTAGGAGAGAGAGAAAACAACAACAAACCCACATAGGCTTTGTTATCAGCCAGACGTGTATGTGAATGAATCTTAGTGCCTCAAATTATGGACAAGTCTACTACACTAAGCACCAGTTTCCGTGCAAGGCAGGATCAGTAAGTCACTGTGTGGCTGTGACAAATACTGGATAAAGTTATTACTTTAACTACAAGCTGTTACCACATGCCATCACTAACCATGCTCAGAATAGGGGAGCTGGAACAATGAGGAATCAAACCCACTAGGAAAAAAATATGTTCTCCAAAGCTAAACAAACTGGCATAATTCATGTAGTGCCTAAGTGTACTGACAAGAGCATGTACACCATGCAGGGAGCATTTTCCCATCCTCCGCATTCCCAGTCAGCATGTCATGCTGCCTTACCAAAGACAAAGACTTCACTCTGCTGAGGATGCCAAGCCAAGGAGGTAGGAAGGTAGCCAGAGGCATTGCAGCCTAGAAAGGAGAAAAGGGAGGTTTGAAACAAAAGCCACAACCTAGAAAAAGCAGTTTTTCAAAAGAAGTCACAAAGTCCTGGGAACACTTTCACTGGGTTTCTTAAATACTGCTAATGGCAATCATGCCTGTCCTCATCCCTGAGCCTCACAACCTGTACCTATCCATCAGTCTCCTGTCATTTGGGGTATACAGTTAAAGCATGAAGCATAAAACTAATAACTCCAGCCCTTTATCTCTGTTTGACGCTAGTCCTTCTTCTTGGTACTCACTGCACTAAGTCAGCAGAACATCAGTGACAATGAAAATGATGTCACAAAGGGTGGGCACCTGGCAACTCTGCTCCGACTCTGGGCAAACAAAGTCTCTTCCAAGAGGGTTCCTATTACTACTTTCTCATCATTGGTCTCAGACTCACCCATCTGTGATGCTGGCTTAGGACAGCGGGTATCCCAGAGCAAAATTCGACTGTCCTAGGAAAAGGAACAGAAAAAGAGTTCCATAATCCAAAAGAATAGCTGCTGGCCAGTCTCCACACTGGAGATTTAATAGGATTTGGGCCTATTAAAGTTCAGCTGTGGTTGGAAAGAAGTGACTGGATCTCACCTCACTGCATGAAAGAAACACAGAGTCCTTGTGGGGAGAGGCAGCAACACAGGTGACCTGTCCAGCATGAGCTGTAAAGGAGAAACATGGCAGAGAAAAGAGACTCTAAGAAGTAGGCCTGCTTCCATCATATAACTTAATAACTATTACGACAGATTATAAATCAAAACAACGATGAGGGGAAAAGTTGACAGTTAAAAAACCTGAAAGGCTGAGGGAAAATAATGAACTGGTAGAGATGATGAAGTCCAATTACAATCTTAGTAATAGAGGAGTAGTTAGCAATATGGGTGTTTCAAAGGAAGAGGCTAACTAGTTCTATCATCGTTTCCATAGTAGAGACACAGACCTCTAAGAAAAACTACATTTTAAGCAAAGTGAGTTTTCTGATCTGCTTTCCCCTAAGATTGAACTGCCTGTGCTTTCCCATCACCCTTCTCCCACTTTACAGGTGGAACATGTACCTTCCCTTCCAGCCTGAAAACCTAAGGCTCTCTCTCATAAGAGCCAAAGAGCAAAGGGGCTCCTGGGAGAACTCAGTGAAGGGACTGACCCTGTCTCAGTCACCCCACAAATAACAAGGGCAGCTCTGTGACTTGCCTTTCTGTTTCTAACAGTGAAAACTGGAAAATGAAATGGTTGTTGTCATAAGAACACAACCAATTAGCTTATCTTAATTAATAAACCAAGCTGGACCTTTTTCTAAAAGGAAGTGAAATCTAACGCTGCTAACAACACAAATTGGTTCTTGTCATTAGGCTATTTGTAAATAGTTTCCATGAGTAGGTTACTGACACTGAAAAACACATGCTTAGAAAAAAATGTATAACAATATGACAAAGAATTAACTTCTTGGCAACTACCTAATTTTTAAAAAACATTCATCTATTAATTGTGTATGTGTGCCTATGTGCCACAGCACATACATGGAGATCCAAGGATAGCTTGAATGATCAGTTCTGTTCTTCCAATCCAAAGATCAAACACAGGTCTCCAACCAAGCCATCTCACTTGCCTACTTAAATCTTTTCATTAACAATGTTAAAATGTATGGGAGGGTATAGCTTTTAAATTCTTTTAGGAGCTCTACACGGAAAAAAAACAAAATTACTGCTACAAATTAGCTAGCGGCTGAAGAACTCACTGAAGTCATGTAAGCAGCCCTTCCAGAGTCCTCAAATGGTTCTGTCTTAAGGATTAAACTCTCGTCCTTCCTTCTAGCCTCACTAGAATCCATCTTCATGAATTCAGAAACCATGAAGAACCGCTACCACAATAAAGTCAATTGCTGGCTATGTTAATGAAGCAAAGTAGAAAGAACATTAAAGAAAGTAATGACATGCCCTGAAAAATGTTTTACAGAGGTGCAAATTCCTAAGTCTTGGGCAGGAAAGACGGCTCAATCAGTAAAGCGCTTCCCACACCAGCATGAAGACCTGAATCCAACCCTGGAATCCACGTAAAAAGCCAAGTATGGTGGCACTTGCTTATAATCTCAGCTCTAGGGAGGCTGAGACAAGTGAACCCTGTTGCTCCCTGGCTGGTCAGCCTCCCGTCATCTGTGTGCTCCATGTCCTAGTGAGAGAATCAGGCTAGAAGAACAAAGTAGATATCTCCAAAATAGACCTTTGGCATCCATATGCGGGCACACATCCACACACATGCACAAGTCCCAGGGCTTATCCTCTGAGAACAAGGCTCTACTGTGTCTGGACCAAGCTGGTACACAGCTTACTGTCATAATAAAGCTTGAATGCTGACAAGAAAATGGAATCTTGATCTGCAGGCTACAAGAAACCAATGAAGAACGGAAAGAGTAAAAGATTACAGGTGAAGAGATGAGTGAAACTGTCTACTGCTATTGTTAAAGCCTGATGGGAAATGGAATGTAAGAAATGGACAGGAAGGGGACATACCAAATGGAGACTCAAAAGGATCTGATGAACCCTAAGTATAAGATGATAGAGGCTGTTGGCCACTGTGGTTTAAAATGTTTGGCTCCACCGGGCGGTGGTGGAACATGCCTTTAATCCCAGCACTCGGGAGGCAGAGGCAGGTGGATCTCTGTGAGTTCGAGGCCAGCCTGGACTACCAAGTGAGTTCCAGGAAAGGTGCAACGCTATGCAGAGAAACCCTGTCTCGAAAAACCAAAAACAAACAAACAAACAAAAGAAAATGTTTGGCTCCTAATTGGTGGACTATTTAGAAAGGACTGGGAGGTGCGGCCTTGGAGGAGGTGTGTCACTGAGGGTGGGCTTTGAAGCTTCAAAAGCCCACACCAGGCCCAGACTTGCTATCTTTCTGCCACATGCTTGTGAATTAGGATGTAAGCTTAGTTACTGCTCCAGCACCATGCCTGCTTGCTTGCCCCCATTCTCCTCACAATGACGGTCATGGACTAACCCATTAAAACTGTAAGCAAGCCTTCAACTAAATGCTTTTTCCTTAATCATAGTGTTGTTTCCAGGTAACTAAGACACCCATGTAGTCAAAGGGCTGTTAAACCAACAGTAACAGGAACACAGAGAAACAGATAAGTAGCAGATAATGGAACCTGACTGTAGGTAGGGGGTAAGGAGAAGCTACCAAGAGAACACAGACTTGCTATTATTATCCGAAGTTCAAAGATCCCAAAGGAGAAAATAAAAGATAACTACAGCTGGCACCAATCAAGAAGGAATACTTACCTCGGTATGAATTCAGTGACATCTGCTGAGCCAAGTCCCAAATTTTGATGCTATAATGCAAAAAAAGAAACAGGAATTGTGACTTGCACTATCAATGTAAAAATGTACTCAAACAAGAACATGTTTGACTAACATGTCCCATATCTGCCTCCTAAACTCCTGCTGTCTTATTTATAATGCACTACCAAATCTCTAAGGAAACAGACAAGCCTTTACTCACTATATTCTAACAGCAGCCCAAAACATTACTCAATGAAGTTAAGAGGATAGTAAGGATACCCACAGGAAGCCTAGAGAGGGAGTAATGAAAGCAGGGACCCACCAGAAGTCTTTGCTACCACTGACAGCTTGTGTGCCAGAGCTCAGGACAGTGACAGTAGACACAATGTCATCATGCTCATACTTGCAGAACTTGCTGACAATAAGTGTTTCATTCTCATCTAGTTCCCACAATTCAACAGCACCTGTTGAGGATAGAGTGGGGTGAGGTGTAGGTGAGGGAAGCACAAGCCTGGGTTAGACCAAGATGGTAACTCATGCCGAGGACTCAAGCAGGCATTGTTACTTAGATAACAAAAAGTCGTTCCTGTAAAAGCAAAGTCCACATCATTAAAGGGCTTGGCTAACTTCCAGGCCATTTGGTTTTAAGTTACCTTAATGCTTTCCTAACAATAGCCCAGATGACTATGTGAGGAAAACTGCTAGAAAAAGGCAGGGAAACTGATATAAAATCAATTGTTTTGCTCCCACAGATAGGACACTGGGAAACTGACTGGTTCCCAGGAAGACAACGATAAAGCCTTACACAGCACAGTTCAATGATAATATCCCTTTCCAGTTATTCAGACATTAACAAATATTTGATTAGACTGCTCAGAAAAAAAAAAAAAAAAAAAAATGCCTTGCACTACTTTAACATTCAACACTGCCAGAGAGGCCCAATCTCTAATGTTCTACTTTTCAACTTTCACACCCTACATCTTGAGTTAGAAATGGTTGTTAGTGGCAATGTGGGTGCTGGGAATCCAACGTGGGTCCTCTGGAAAAGCAGTCAGCATTTGTAACCACCAGGTCATCTTTCCAGACCCAAAATAAATCTTTTTGAGACAGGGTCTCCTTATGTAGCCTTGGCTGGCCTGGAACTCGCTATGTGGAACAGGCTGGCATACAACACACAGAGCTCCCCCTGCTTCTGCTGGGATAGGCAGCACCCACCCCCAGTTCCCATCAACTTCTAAATTGTATTTAATATAATTTTAATTTAATATGATTTTTAATGTAATGTTTGATTCTTTGAGAATTTGTCCATGCACACAATAGTTTGATCACACTCACCCCTACCTTGCCTAAGATTCACAGCCCAACTTCATTTTTTTTTTCCTTTAACACCAAAGCCTATAATTGCTCAGCCTGACACTCAGTTGCCTAGCAAGGTAGCTGGGTTCAATTCCCAGAATACCCACAAAAGTAAAAATAGGAGGCCAGGCATGGTGGCACATGTCTTTTATCCCAACACAGGGAAGGCAGAAGCAAGGGAAAGACCCCTGTGAGTTCAAGGCCAGCCTGGTCTACTTAGTGACTTCTGGGACAGCCAGGACTACATAGTGAGAGACTGTCTCAAATAAACAAATAAATAGGAATAAAAGTAGCACTGACTGTCTTCAGCACCACCTCTTAAATCAGCATTCTCTTTGGTCTAGGCTGACTGGGGGCCAAGGGAAGATTGCAATCCATTTCTTAATTTTTTGCGTGAATTGACTGGACACTGGCCCCCTAGCAGTTTGAAAACTTAGAGGGGAACATTTCCTTTTCCAATCCCAACCTACATCTTCAATTCCAGGGGAGGGAGTGACTCACCTGAATCAGATGCCACTAGGATACCTTTGTCCCCCACCCAAGTGAGGTCAGCTACTCCGGCCTCGGTCTGGACGCCGGCTGAACAGAAGCCTTCGTTGGGGGCCGCATTCGGATCCTTGAAAAACCACAGAGAGCCGGCCCAGCAGCGACCACTCAGACTGGAGGCCCCGAGCAGAAGGGAACCATCTACCGTGGGGAGGAGGAAGTTACAAGGTGTCAGATGGAAGGCCCGGCTCGTTCCTATGGTAACCTCAGAAAACCCAACGCCGGCCGGGTCTGGATTTGAGATCAGGTTTGTAGGCCAGTGCTGGGCAGCCCCCGAACGCCTGGTGGGGATCTGGAGGGCACAAGGGGCCGGGTGGACTTGGCAGGGTCAGTACCGGGGCTGGGTAAAGGGGCTTGCAGGCCCAGAATCTCGGCTCACCAGACCGGTACCGTGCAGCCTCCAACTGCCGTTCCATGCAGGCGGGCGCATTGGGGGGCAGGTTCCACTCGCGGGCCGCCGGGGGCACGAGCGGGGTTGGGGTTTCCTTCCGCATCTCCACGATTCCAAATCCAACCCGGACCCAAGCTAAGCGAT
The DNA here is from genome assembly GCF_903995425.1 of Onychomys torridus. Taxonomy (NCBI): domain Eukaryota; kingdom Metazoa; phylum Chordata; class Mammalia; order Rodentia; family Cricetidae; genus Onychomys; species Onychomys torridus. Next base: position 80,521,311 of record NC_050448.1, on the reverse strand, counting down.
ACCGACTCCGCGCTGGCGGAACCCCCCCACGTGGTGCACCACGGCGCCTCCGCCCCTCTCCAAGGGACACGCTCTCCTTCTCGCGAGAATTGCGTCTACACTTCCAGCTCGCTTTCCTCCTGCCCTTCCTGCAGCGGGAGTTCAGATTTTTTTTTTTTTTTTTCCCTTCTCGCGAGAAAAAAAAAAAAAAAAAAATTAGCAGGGCAGAGAGAGAAAGTACGCCTCTCTGTTCTCGCGAGATATGTGAGCGGCCATCTTGTTCCTGCCCCTGATAGTCTCGGGTCGGGGTCAAAGGGACGCGTAGACCGCTGTCTGGGCGCTTGCGGACCATGCTGTCCCGGGTGGTACTTTCTGCCGCCGCCACAGCGGGTGAGAGATGTAGACCCCGGGCTGGCCTGTCAGGGTGACAGGGAAGAAGCTAGGCCTGGGGTCCCAGGGAGGCGGAAAGTGGGTGAAGAAAGGAAGCGACGTCCGGGCCTGAGCAGAGGAGTGAGCAGAGCTGCCTGATCTCGGCGGGTAGGGGGGACGTCAAGGAGGGATGCTTGGGCATAGGGATCGCGTCTACCGAGACCGAGGAAGGGGCTGAATTTCACCTTGGCTTTGCTAACCTGCGCCTTGTGTGTTGTTTGCAGCCCCGTGTCTGAAAAACGCGGCTGTGCTGGGACCAGGGTAAGTGTCACCGCGTTTTATTACTCGGTTTCCTTTTCTTAGCTTTAAGCCAGAAATGACCGTTTTTCCTTCATTTCGGCGAGCCTAAATCTTCACTCAGACGCTTGTTCTAATTGCTTTGGGCACTGTCATCTCCCTCTGTGACAGACACGTAAGTGGGTAACTCTCGCCCCTCACAGTGAGTGTGACCTTCAGCGACACACAGCTCTGAATCAGTTCCTAGATTACACCCAAGAACAGATCTGGTTAAATACAACAAAATAAAGCATGTTGTTTTGGGTGTCTCCCAGATTTCAGTCTTCTGTAGCCATATCGGGAGTCAGAAATCATGCATTAGTTGGGGAATGTTCATCTTGACGATCACAGACTGAGAAGGACAGTGAATAACCTGCATCGTCACGGAGCTCACAACAACTGGAGTTAGGACAGCTGCATGGAACAGTTTACAGGCTCCAGAGGTGGAGTGGGGCACACCTGGCTCCTCCACTCACTGCAGCTTAGAGCCATATATTGTGGATTATGAGACGTAGGAGACAGTTCTTGTAAAACGCAGGAAACAGTGCTTGGTACATTGTGTACACTTAGAAATGTTGTCTCTGTTGCAGTTAAAATTCTTTTCTTAAAACATATCGGTGTGTGTAAAACATTTTAACTCCTAAATTTAATCATGAAGCTTTCACAGTTAACTACAAAATGCTTGAAAAAAAAAAATTGGCCTTGTTTAGGTGTGAATGTCTTGTGTGTGCAATGAAATGAGACTGTCATTGACTGCTTTCATCTTATAGAAAAATCACTCCATACAAACATTGAAAAATAGCTGTGTGCTGGAAATGTACCCTCGATGTGATCCTTGGCACTGCCAAGTATGAATTATGGCACAAGTGATAAGTGAATAAGCAGTCTTCATTTCTCCTCTGTCACCCTCCATTCTCTAGTACATCAGCAATGCTAAGCCCGAGATTATTCTTTGACTGACTATGCCTACCACCTTTATTATGGCATGAGCAGCCAATGGTTTTGAATGGGCAATTTCATTAGCCCTTTAGTCTTCTGTTTTTATCCCAGTACAGCCCATTGTCCATGTAGCATAGAGATTGTGACAGTCTCACACAATTCTAATTGCTTTGGGCATTATCATTTCCCTCTGTGACAGACACATAAGTGGGTAACTCTCGCCCCTCACAGTGAGTGACCTTCAGGGACACACAGCTCTGAATCAGTTCCTAGATTACACCCAAGAACAGATCTGGTTAAATACAACAAAATAAAGCATGTTGTTTTGGGTGTCTCCCAGATTTCAGAGCTCATATTCCTCTTGAAATAAAATCCAGACTTAGCAAAACCAAGGAAACTCAACCTAAATCAACCCTACCTATCTTTTGGTTCTTCAGCCTTCCCCTTTAGCTTTATATTCCAGTCATACCAGCCTTGCTTTTCTCTGGAAAATACCAAGCTCCATGTTTGGGTTTTAAGAATTTTATTTTTCTGTGTGCGTGCGCACTTGCTTTCACACAAGTGTATCTGCACGAATGCTTGCAAAGGCAAAAAGAGGATGTTAAATCTGCAGCTGGAGTTAAGGGTGCTTGTGAGCAATCCAGCATAGGTGCTGGGAACTAAATTCTGGTCCTGGGAAGAACAGCAAGTACTCTTGACTGCTGGGCCATCCTTTCAGCCTAAGCTCATTTTATCATATGTTCATTGTATGATGTAGTGGCTTTTATAAGGACATTTTTATGCAAGTATATAATGTACCTTGAGCATGCATAGTGCCCTGCCTCTATGCTCCTCTACTATCTTTTTTTTTCTCTCCTTTCTGTCGCTCAGTCCTCTTCTGTACAGTTTGGCTCCCATTTTCATGTTATGGACGTGATTTTATGTACCTCTATAAAATCTAATATCCACAAATGAAAGAAAACGTGATATTTTTATCTTTCTGAGACTGAATTTGTCTTACATGGTAATCTCCAATTATATCCATTTTCTTGCAGACAAAATAATCTCATTCGGTAAAATTTCATTGTGCATATAGCACATTTTCTCTATCCATTCCTCTGTTGGCAGACACCTAGATTTCTTCCATAATTTAGCTGTTGTGAATAGTGCAGTAAACACTGTTGTACAAGTATTTCTGTGGTGTGCTGACTTGAAATCCTTAGCTTAAATATACAGGAGTGCTCTAGCTGAGTGATATGATCTATTTTCAATTTTTTATGGGCCCTTCCTGTTGATTTCTGGGGCTGAACTAATTTCACTTTCTTTTTATTTATTTTTGTGTCTTATATCATGCATCTCCATCCCATTCATTTCCCCATCCCTTTGTATCTGCCTACTGCCCTTGTATAACACACACACCCCAAATAAAATAAAATTTAAGAGAAAAAAAAAAGAGAAGAGAAAATCAGTCTCATCATGGAAGCTGTAGTGTGACAGTGAGTCACACAGTACACCTTTCTATCCATATATCTTTACTTGCAAGTGTTCATTGCAAAAGTCAGTGGTCTGGTTCGAGGCCTCTGGTTTCTGCTATATTATCTGCTACACTGCTAGGCCCTCACTGGAACTCCTTGGTTATTCTGCTGTTGCCCTGTGTCTTGGAGATCTTGCAGCTTTGAGACTGCAGGACCTGTCCCTTCATGCTGCAGCAGATCACAGATGAGGTGGATGTTGGGGTGGGCTAATTCATAACTCCAGTTCTGGGCCTGGGTAGTTACAGGATTGGTCAGCCCACCAGCTCTCCCTTGTTCTCACCACCAAGGTGGGCTCTCCTGCATTGTCCTGGCTAGTTTACCCCTTACAGGATGAGCATGGAGCTGAGTCAGTTCTGCTTTCTCAAGGTCAGTTCTCCCACACCTTCAGAATCAGCTCTACTGTGTTGCTTAGGCTGGTTTAGGGGCCACTCTCCTAAGTGCTGTAGCTGATGAGTGACAGGGACAGCTCTCCTGCTCCTCTGACCTCAGGGCTGGCTTTCCCACCTGCCTCAGATGTTGATTGGAGAGGAGGCGGGTTTTGGCTTTGGTTTTTTTGAGATAGGATTTCTCTGTATGCAGCCCTTGCGATGTCTTGGAACTCACTTTGTAGACCAGGCTGGCCTCGAACTCAGAGATTCACTTTCCTCTGCCTCCTGAGTGCTGGGATTAAAGACATGCACCACAATGCTAACTTCAGAGTGTTTTTTTGTTTCCATATTGGCTGGTGATATTGAACCATTTTTCTTTGAAACAGAGCTTCCCTCTGTGGCCCTGGCTGGCCTGGAAAGTGCTGTGTAGTAGACCAGGTTGCTCTCAAGGAGCTCCCCTACCTCTACCTCCCCAGTGCTTGATTAAAGGTCTAGGCTCAGCCTTTTTCTAGATTTATTATTCACCTTTTGAATATTGTCCATTTCTTTGGCTCATTTATTGACTTGGTTGTATTTCTTAAATTTAAGGGGTTTTGTTTTATTTTGTCTTATTTTATAGATACTAATTCTGTTAGATGTGCTTATCAAAGATTTTTCTCCCATTCTTTAGCTGTCCTTTGCTGTGAAGAAGAGTTTCAATTGTATAAAATTACATGTTGCTGGGCGGTGGTGGCGCATGCCTTTAATCCCAGCACTCGGGAGGCAGAGGGAGGTGGATCTCTGTGAGTTCGAGGCCAGCCTGGTCTACAGAGCGAGTTCCAGGACAGGTGCAAAGCTACACAGGGAAACCCTGTCTCGAAAAAACAAAACAAACAAACAAAAAAATTACATGTCAGTTGTTGCCATTATTTCCTGAGCAATTAGCACCCACAGAAAATACTTGCCTGTGTTTGTCTTAAAGGTTTTGTTACATTTGGGATAGGTTTTTGTATAGGCTGGGAGAAAGATATCCATTTTTTCCCAGCATAATTTGTTGAAGCTTGTCTTTGTAGAGGATGTGCTTTGAGGTATCTGGAAGACGGTTTGGATTTGGCTATCATTAAATAAAAGGCATTACCAAGAAGAAGAAGCAGTATAAGTCAAGTGCTTGGTTTTGAGAGATATGAATAGTTCATATGAGTAGAGGTAAGGCACTAAAGAAAAATGAAGATGCTCAGTTTGCAGGAACTGAGTCAGCTGTGCTACATAGTTTTGTTTTTTGTAAACAGAAGAGAACCTGCTGAAGAGTTTTCATGTCAGATTCATGTTTAGAAGCATTGGCAGTAATATGAAAGAAGGAGCTATATTTAAGGAATATTTGACAAGAAGAGCCATCATGTTTGGGCATGTTAAACTAGTTTAAGAAAGAAATGAAGTCTTCAACTGAGGTAACCTTGGCAAACTGAAAAGGCCTATGTCACATAGTGATGAGCAGCAGTCCATCAAAGAGAATATTCAGAGTAAACATTCTCAGTATCAGATTGCCTACAGCAGCATTCATGTGGAACCCTACCATGTGACAAGTTCCATTCTAAGAATGTTACATATATTAATTCAGTCTTCATAATAGCTCTGAAAAGTGATATGTTTTATTCCTTCCATAAAGAAACCTGAGATTACACAAACTTAAGTTCTAGGTGCTGGTAAGATGACTTAGCAGGTTAAGATACCTACCTGCCAGTAAACCTGACAGATAGACCTGAGTTCTGTTTCCCAGATTCACGTAGCTGAAGGAGAGAGACAAGTGCAAGTTGTTGTCTGCCCCTCATGTGTGTGGTGGTGTGCATGTATGCAGACACAAACAATTCAAAAAGGAAGAATAGAAAGATTTTCTTAAAACTTCAAATTCTTTGCTCAAAGTCTAGTAGTTGGTCTAAGATTTTAACTCAGGGCATCTGGCTGTAGTCCTTTCTCTTGTGTTTCGTTGCTCCTGATTGACATATCAAGTCCTTGGTAAATGATCCATAGTGTTATACAAAGATTTCAGTAGAGTCAAGTCACTGCCCTGGACCTTCCTATTTCTGTCTGTTCTCTTTCTTTTGTGACAGTAGGAAACACTTCAGTCTTTATCCCCATTCATTGCTTTTGTTAATTATTTGTACATTGTGTTTTCTCTGAAAAATTGGTTTTAAAATTTGTATAATGATTGCTTGTAGGGTATTGCAGGCAACAAAGGTCTTTCACACAGGACAGCCACGTCTTGCCCCTGTACCACCTCTTCCCGAATATGGAGGAAAAGTACGTCTTGGGCTGATCCCTGAAGAATTTTTCCAGTTCCTTTACCCTAAAACTGGTGTAACAGGTGGGCATTGTCTGGTCTTGAGTAATATATTTGAGTGGTTCCATTAAAGTCAAGTCAGTTCTTTTTTCAGAATGTAGTGATTTCATATATTTAAAAACAAAAACAAACTTGCTCTAACTTCTCTTTGAGATAAATTTTGTTTCAGGATTTTAATTTACTTTTATAGCTTTGTTTCCATTTATTGACATGCTAATCATGCTAATTTCTTTGATTTATTCCTGGTATTGTTCTAACCATACAATAATGAACTAAGTTTAAGTGTCTGATATTGTGAAACATGAATTACAGGATACAAATTTTTTAAAGTAGTACCTGTATGTTACACTGTCAGACAACAAAGGGAACCATGAATAGAAATAAGGCAGTAGAGACTTAGAGGAGTGTGTGTGTGCACGTTCACATGCATGCCTTAACAAGTAGGAACACCTTCCTTCACCAGTTGTTTTTATAAAAAGGCATAAACTTTCAGAGTCATATTTTTTTATAATGACTGATTTCAGGTTTATTATTTGATACTTAGACATTCCCATGAGAACATTTTTTATTATCCAGAAGATCTAGAAAAGTGGTTTGCAAGGGTGTCTACTCCACTTGTGGCTGAACTGGATTGGAACTTAGGTCCCATGGCTAAGTTAGCTTTCTTTTGTCTCTGCACACTGCCTTTCTTTCATGGAACACCAGAAACCCAAAATTTGTTTTTAGCCCTAGACTGACCTAGCATTTCCTTATTTGAAATTGAAGAAAATGAGTGTCTTCAGATATTCATAAATCATTAAAATGTTAATACAATGGGCCTTTTTTTATAAACTCATATTTTAAATGTATGCACTAAAGACAGTGAGGTTGGAGGAAGCCTGAAACTTGGAGAAATCTGGGTTCTATATAGTTGGGACTATAACTCTTACTCTTGTGATACACGTTCAAATTATTTGTCCCTACTGCTACTCAGACTACAGTGCTGTTCTTACAAGCCTTGTGTCCCATCCTAACATCTGGTAAGATGCAAATATTTGTGTTCTAAAGACTATAATTTAAAAATCATGACATGTAGACACTTAGCTGGACAAGGATGCCATATCCCAGTAATACCAGCCAGAAGCTGCCAAGGTTGCCACAGGAAATTTAGTGTCAACCAGGGCTACAGAGCAAGACTGTCTAGAAGATGTGAGAAACAGGGTGTCACTTTATTTACACTCTTTTGAGAAGTCCAGGTCCACTCTATGCACTAGTGTAAATTTCAACTTTTTTTTTTTTTTTTTTTTTAAGATTTATTTATTTATTATGTATACAGTATTCTGTGTACATGTACACCTGCAGACCAGAACAGGGCACCAGATCTCATTACGGATGGTTGTGAGCCACCATGTGGTTGCTGGGAATTGAACTCAGGACCTCTGGAAGAACAAGCAGTGCTCTTAACCTCTAAGCTATCTCTCCAGCCCCAATTTCAACTTTTTAAGACTTACATTTTTACATGTATGTTTTGCCTGCGTGTACATCTGTGCACCACTTAGATGCAGTGCTCTTAAGTAGCCAGAAGAGAGTTTTGATCTCCTGGAACTGGGGTTACAAAAGGTTGTGAACTGCCCTGTGGGTGCTAATTCAGGCCTGGGCCCTCTGAAAGAACAACAGATGTTCTGACCACTAAACCATTTTTCCAGCCTCATAAATTCCAACTTTTAAAAAAAATTAAAAAGAATGCAAGACTTAAATAAGAAGCCTGAAGCCACGTAGTGGTGGCACACACCTTTAATCCCAGCACTTGGGGAGGCAAAAGCAGGCAGTTCTCTGTGAGTTCTAGGACAGCCAGGGCTACACAGAGAAACCTTGTCTCAAAAAACCAAAAAAAGGAAAAAAGAAACTATGTGTCCTCAATCCTCTTTCTAAACTCATGTCCTAGTTTTTTTGTTTGGTTTTGTTTTTTAAGTAACTATATTGGAAGTATTATAATTAGTTGCCTACACAAGTTGAGAATTCTGATAACTTAATTCTTATGTGTATTTTTTTTAATATTTAAGGTTTTTTTTCCTCTTGTTTCTTACATCTTTTATAACTCTTCAGCAAAAAATGCATAGTTTTGTCCTGTCCTGTATTTCCATTCAATCATCAGTATTTGTTGCTGAAAAGATTCATCTAGAAAGCAGTTTGTCTTTGTAGAACAGTTCCTGTGTGCTAAGTACTTTATAGTTTATATTTTATTTATATTGTTTTTATCATCTCTTCAAAGAAGGTACTCTTTCCCTTTGAGGGAACAGAGTTCAGAGATTATTTTGATTTCTGTTTCTGATAGGTTGTCGAGTCATGATACAGATATTCTTCAGTCCAGATCTTTTATTCTTTCAGCTCTGTGTACTACTTAAACTGTATGTGTATAATCTGATTATCATTTTTAACTTGGCCTTGAAGTAACCAAATGTACAGTAGGCATAACATCTAAAATATGAGTTAACTCTTTGTTCTTCCAGGACCCTACGTGCTTGGAACTGGGCTCAGCTTGTATTTTCTCTCCAAAGAAATATATGTGATTACCCCAGAGACCTTCTCTACCATAACAGTAGTAGGGTTGATTGTCTATGTGATTAAAAAATATGGTGCTTCTATTGGAGAATTTCTTGATAAACTTAATGAGGTAAGAATCTTAAACTTTGTTTCCCACTTTAGACTATAGCATAAACATTTCAGTTATCTAATATAATTATTATTTATATGAATGTAAAAGGAGAAAGTATATCAATTAATAGTTACCATGGTTACAGTTATATTGTAGTTACTGCTTTGATATAAAATTGAAATTTATTGAACTCTTCAGATTTTCCTAGTCTCTTTTTTTTTTTTGAGCTGAGGATTAAACCCAGGGCCTTGTGCTTGCTAGGCAAGCACTCTACCACTGAGCTAAATCCCCAATTCCTAGTCTTTTTCTCATTTCTAAAAACGTCATTTAACTCTTTTAAGTAGAAAAAACTATATGTATGTATAAAATTGTCAAATAATAAATTTTTAAGCATGTTTAATTCTCGACATTGAGTATCAACTGGAATAAATTGGAACACAGTTATTTCTTTAGAATTAAAAACTATGCTTTCATTTGTGTTTCATTGGTTGGTGGTGTTGGGACCCTGTTGAGGGCTCTCATATAGCACAGGCTAACCTTAAACTTTTCTGTAAATTCAAGGCTTACCTTGAATTCCTGAATCCCTTGATGTCCATCTCCCTAGTGACAGAATTTTGTTTTAACTTTTTAAGACAAGGTCTCTATGTATGCCTTGCTAGCCTAGTGATCAGTATGTGCACCAGGCTAACCTTGAACTTATGGACATTCTCCTTCTGACAGTTTCCTATATGTACTTCGATTGAATTCATTTTTCATTACCCTCTTCCATCCCTCCTCCCATTTCTGCTGAACCTTTCTTCCCAAGGTCCTTTTCCTGCTTTTGTTTTTGTGACTCGCGTAGTTTAATTAGTGTTGCTTGTTTGAGCATAGGTGGGAGTTTGTTTATAGAAGCATAGGCAACTTACCAGTGGGTATACTGGTAATAGAAAATGACTCTCCCTCAGCAAACCTTAACTGCCACTAGTGAAGTAATGGGGCTTCATGAGTCCCTCCCACATCCATGATTGACAGCTCAGTCTTGCACAAGTAAAATAATCCTAGCTGGTGTGAATTTATTAGTGTAATGACCATATCATGTCCAGAAAAGAGCATCTCAGAGCATTTTCCATAGCCACCAGCTCGTAGATTCATTCCGCTTCCTCTTCCTTGATGTTCCCTGAGTCTTGGTGAAAGTGATACAGATGTCACATTTGGGGCTGAGCTCTACACAGTCATGTAGTCTTGGCACTTTGACTGGTTGATGAGTCTCATAATTGCCACCCACTGAAAACAGCCTTCTCTGATGAAGACTAAGAGCTGCATTAATCTGTGGGTATAGCATAAATATGCAGAAATGAATTTTCCACTGTATTCATTTTAAAAAACAATATGTTATATCCTTTTCAGCCATGGAATATTGACTAGATTTACAGAATCTAGTCAAACATTATTGTACCATAGGATGTATCTTCCATGGCAGGTTGGTATTGCAGCTTGAAGGGTTCAGATGCAGAGAAAAGAACAGTGATGACTTTTTTCCTCAGCAGTCTTTCTAGCACTTTCAGGCATTGTGAAAACTAGCCAACAGACAAAAGGCTTCCATCTAGTCCAAACTAGATTTCTCTGTCCTGCAACCAAGTGTCTTCAGCAGTAGGATCTTAATCATCTCATTCTGGTGCTCAGTCAAGAGCAATGGAAGTAGACTGTATTGGGGCCCTTGGAGCCTCCCTAACCAACAATTTAGTATCTCACACGTGGCACTGGGGTTTTTGTTTAATAACCTATGGCTTCTAGAAGCAGTATGGCCCACCTATACGGGGTATCTTTGTTCAAGCTCTTTCATTATTATTATTATCATCATTATTATAATACTTTAATTATCTTACAGAATAGCAAGTTTTTGTATGGCTTTTTTATACAGCCTTAGTTTGAATTAATCCTACACCCTCCTTCCTTGATCTTTTTCATTCAGTGATACGTAACTCTTAGAGGTAATACTTTTGAAGATGTGTGTGTTTCCCTGTGTATGACTTTTTTCATGGGCATTTCTGTAAACGAAGGCTAAAACTGAGAAAGCATAAAATGAATCTTTTTGGTACCATTTGTGCTTCCACTGACATTGTAATATAATTACAGGAAAAAATCGCTCAACTGGAAGAAGTAAAGCAAGCAAGCATAAAACAGATCCAGGATGCAATTGACATGGAGAAGGCACAGCAGGCACTGGTGCAGAAGCGCCACTACCTCTTTGACGTTCAGAGGGTAGGTGTCAGCACCTTCTAAGGGTGGGGAAGACACTTGTGGATGGACCAAGACAAAAATAGAAACAAAAATTAGTGTCTGGGGATGTAGCTCAACAGTAAATCACTTCCTTTCCATGTACAAGAAAGCCTAACTACGAAAAAAATCAGAATATTTTGAGGAATGATTAAATTTTTAAGATGGGCCTTACCTTATTTTATATAGATTTGCCTAGAAGTTCACAATTACAATTATGTAGATATTTAAGAACTGCTAAGAGAAAAACATACTTAGGATTGTTCTAAAATTAGAAAGAGTATAAAGTGTGAAAGGACACTCATTGAATCCATACAAAAGGAAATAAATAGTAAGTTAGGGCTCATTTTTAAAAGGGCATGCACTGGGTAAGAAAGGCCAAAGGTGAAACACATTCTCTGCATTTGGTACATACTTGAATAAGAAAATTTTAACATTTGCCATTAGATAATCTGATCCTTAACGTACATTCAGAAAAGCTGTCTTGGAAACAATAGAGCTTTTCATTGTACCTAGAGCTTAATTAGGTTCTAATATTAGAAACATGTAGGTTATTTTGTCATTATTTTCTTTGAGCCTAGTATCTTATGCCTAATATTTAAAGGTAAAATGTCTCATACTGCAATTTTACATTATATATATGGATGGTTCAGCAGTTAAGAACATTGTTGCTCTTTCAGAAAACTCAAGTTTAGTTCCTAACACCCTCATAGTGGCTTACAGCCATTCTTAACTCCAGTTTCGGGGAATCACACCTTTTCTGATTTCTACAGGCGGCATGCATGTTACGCACATACATACAGTAGGCAATAAGAGAAGCATGCATGCAATGAAAACAGTCTCTAAAATACTAACAATAAGGATCTAGGCCACTGATTCTCAATGAAGTTTTCTTACCCCATGCATCACTCACTAGTTTTTCTGACCCATTTCAAGCCCTAAATAGTTACGTCTCTTGAAGACTAAGAATCTGCTCTCTTACTAATTGGATTCATTAAGCACATGAATATTTATAAACCTCAGAAAATGTTAAAGGCAAACTTGGTATGATGGTTCACACCTATAACCCACTACCCAGGAGGCTGAGACAGAAGGATTGCTCTGAGCATCATACTTGTTGAGTTCTTATCTGGATACTGTGGTCAAGGCAAGGTGTAAAGAAAAATAGAGTAAGAAACAATTTATGTCTTCATAGTATTTACTTTTGTCTACACAAAAGACAGCTCTCACCTTAAAGAAAATAAGAGAAAGTTTATTCTGGAACTAAATACGAGTGACCCCAGAACAAATTCAGGTTATCCCAAATACTGTGCTCCAATATAGTATCACTTTTGTAACAGAACAAAAGAAATTCTAAATCAAGACATTTTTCAAATACATTGGTAGAGGCGCTGGAGAGATGGCTCAGCAGTTAAGAGCAATTGCTGCTCTTGTAGAGAACCCAGGGTCAGTTCCCAGCACACACATGACGGTTTAAATCTGTAACCCCGGTTCCAGGGGATCCAATATTCTCTTATGGCCTCTGTAGGCACACAAATATACACACAGTACACTTAACGTGCATGCAGTCAAAACACTCAAACATATAAAAGCACAATGGTGGAAATATTATATAGGCAAGTTACAGCAAAGGAAGAAAATCTCTTCTATAGGCCTCAAATATATATAAAATGATTTTTATTCCTAGCCATTGGATTGATAAAACCTGGTCTGTCTGTACATTCCTAAAGTATTTACCTAGTAATCACAAGGGTGTTGGGTCATAGATAAAGTGATAATAAATGGCAATTTAGGGTCTGAATAACCTAAGATGAAGCATAGCCAAGAACTATAATATGTCAAGTCATTCATGTTTCTAGAAGGTCTTGACCTAAAGTGTATGAAAGAAAGTTGTTATAGGCAGAGGAGTGATATGGTTTCACTTATATTTTAAGAGATCACCCTGGCAACCTTGTTGCAGCTAGCCTGCAAATTGGTTTTGACAGTTAGCAAAGGACAGAACTTAAGAGTATGGGGCTTTGTAGCCTGATTGCCTATGTTCAGATCTTAGTTTCACAATTTATTAGCTCTGTAACCTTGGGCAAGTTCAACTTCAATCTCAGTCTCTGTAAAATAGATACACTGGTACCCCATGATCTATTTATAAAACTTGACTAAATTGACACAAATGCTGGGCGGTGGTGGCGCACACCTTTAATCTGAGCACTAGGGAGGCAGAGGCAGGTGGATCTTTGTGAGTTCAAGGCCAGTCTGGTCTATGGAGCGAGATCCAGGAAAGGCGCAAAGCTACACAAAGAAACCCTGTCTTGAAAAACATAAACAAACGAATGAATGAATGAATGAATTGACACAAACACAAGAATGTTTAGAACATAGTAGTTACTCAAAAAATACGAACTAGCATTCAAATATAAGATAAATATATCATACAGTCAGAGAGAGAGAGAGATTTGTAGTAGAAAAGATTGGAAACAGCCTAACCTATTAGCAGATCTTGGGTAAATGAATCCTGGAACACAAGTATAATGGTCTCCAGTGTACTTTAAAATTGAGGTGAGTAGAATAACATAAAGTAATATGTGTATGCATGTATCTCTATTGGATGTGTTAAATATCTCTGGGGAAGTGTAACACGAATTGTTAGAAGGTCTTATTAATAAAAACAAACCCGGAGCCAGGTATTGGGGTGAGTGCTGAAAGATCAGAGAAACAGAACCAGCCACAGCTAACCTCACCTCGCCAATTCCTCAGCTGATCTCATTTCCTCAAATTGGAAGCCTCTGTGTCCTCATCCAAATGGATGTCAGCTGAAATGCTGCTCAAAAGCCTAAAAGCTTAACAAGACTCTAGTTCCTTTCTGCTTCCTGCCATCACTTCCTGGGATTAAAGGCGTGTTGTCACCATGCCTGGCTGTTTCCAGTGTGGCTTTGAACTCACAGAGATCCAGATGGATCTCTGACTCTGGAATGCTAGGATTAAAGGTGTGAGTGCTACCATTTTCGGGCCTTTATGTCTGGCTAACGGCTGTTCTGTTCTCTGACCCCAGATAAGTTTATTAGGGTGCACAATATATTTGGGGATACAATATCACCACATTTCCCCTTTTTTGTCTAAAACAATAAAAAGCATATAACTATCGAATAAGGATATACAATGTATGCAGTCAAGAATTACATTAACAATGTCCAGTCCATTAACATTTGACAAATTCCCAGACAAAAAAATTTCATTTCTTGTCCTTATTTAAAACAAGTAGTTCTTTTTCAAAAGTAGATTCAACAATCTACCTTTATATCTTATATTCATATTCTTTTTTCTTTTTGAGTAGATTAAAAAATCTGCATTTTATCTTATCATTTTTATATTTTCCCTTTCTTTTCAGAGTAGATTTAATAATCTACCTTATTCTATTTCTATCTTTTTTTTTTTCAGTAGATTCAATAATCTACCTCTTATCTATATCTTTTTTTTTTAACAAGAATCCTGAATCTAATCTTTGTTTAGCTTCTTTTTTTTTTTTGGACCATTAACAACTTGTAACCATCATAAACAATGACAATATCTATAACTCATTAAAAACCACCGACCCCACCTCTTGGGAATGTGGGTGTCATTTTTCTTAAAATTACTTTCTGCTTTCTGGGGGCGAAAACATCTTTAGGGGATCCTGAAAAGAAAGTTTTGGGGTTAATTGTCAAGTCCTGGGAGAGTTAACTGTATTATTTGTTGTCCAGTCTCTGCATAATGGGAAAATGCAGGGCTTGTCTCAAGTCCTTGCTCAAGTAGTCTGAATTTGGATCATCTTAGCTAGTCATCTCAAAATTGTCCTGAGTAGTTTGTAGTCCAAAGCAGATCTTTTGGTGGTGGTAGTCAGCTTAATGGCTTTATCATAGTCCATGTGGAATCGTCATTGTGGGATCCCATCATCTTTTTGAAGATTTCAAAGTTGCTGTTAGGCATGGTCATGGTTTCCTGCAGAAATTTTTTTTTCCTCCTCTGTGGTTTGAAGCAATCACAGTCTGACAAATGTCTGCCTCTGGGAACCATGAACGTTCTTCCCTAGAAGAGAGTATCTTCACAGCAACTTCTCCCCACCACTTATCTCACCACACTTCTCCAAACTGACCTTTGCCAATGCTTTCTTGTAACACGCTGGTCCTGGCGATTGTTCTCTGAACAAGCAGTGGTGAACCCTTCGTCCCAGTAGCAGCATTATTGCAGTCACCAACACGATGAGAAGGAAGCAGCCAGCAACATGGAGCAGCAGCTGCTGCCTCCATGGTCCCACCACCACTGCAGATTCTCAGCAAGCCGCGTAGGCAGGCCTCAAACTCAGGATCCTCCTGCCTCTGCTTCCTTCAGCAAATCCTACCGAGCGTGCCCACCACAACCGGCAGCGTGTAGCTTGGGTCTGAGCTGGGGCCCGCAAGGCCACAGGCAAGTAGCTTTTTTGCGAATTCATACCAACAAGTTGGGCACCAGATGTAGACAAATTTCTAGTCTTATAGATAAGAATAAGAAACACAGAACCAAATACAGGAGTGAAAGCAGTAGAGATCAGAGAAATCGTGAGTCACCAGCTAACCTTACTTACCACGCCACCATAGCTTCTCAAGAGAACCAGCTTCTTCCTGTCTAATCTGTGCCTTTATTGCCTTGTTGTTCTGCCCTCTTAGCCCAGCCACCTCACTTCCTCATCACTGCCTGTCTGAACAGACCTCCAGGTTCTCTATGGTTGATACTGGGATTAAAGGCGTGTGTCACCATGCTTGGCTGTGTCCTTGAACGCACAGAAATTCTGCCCGCCGTGTGATCAGATAAAGGGCATATGCTAACACCACCTGACTTTTGTTTATGGCTGTCTATCTATGTCCTCTGATCTCCAAGCAAACTTCGTTTATTAATATACAAATAAAATAACACCGCAGAGAAGAATGTAAGAAATGCAGGAAAATAGTAGTCTGTGCCATGCTGGTTAATATTTGCCATATGCTGTTTTACTACCTGCATATATATATTTTTTTTAAGATTTTATTATGTATACAGTGTTCTGCCTGCACACCAGAAGAGGGCACCAAATCTCATTACAGATGGTTGTGAGCCATCATGTGGTTGCTGGGAATTGAACTCATGACCTCTGGAAGAACAGCCAGTGCTCTTAACCACTGAGCCATTTCTCCAGCCCATACTACCTGCATATTAAAAGAATTTTACATAAACATGTGAGAAATGGAGTATGCTAGCTGGCAAAGCCCCCAAAACAGAAATGTTCCTTTATATGTGCAAACAACATTTCTTAATTCTTCTCCTCAGAATAATATTGCCTTGGCCTTGGAAGTCACCTACCGGGAACGGCTATATAGAGCATATAAGGAGGTAAAGAATCGCCTGGACTACCATATTTCTGTACAGGACATGCTGCGTCGCAAGGAAGAAGAGCACATGATAAACTGGGTGGAGAAGAATGTGGTGGAGAGCATTTCTACACAGCAGGTACATGACCTTTTGTGGTTTCTATGGTTGGACTGGTACCCTGACAGTAATGTGCTGTGCATGTACTGATGCCATGACACCCATGTAGATGTCAGAAGATAACTTGAGGTGGGAAGTTGTGGGGATAGGACAGTTCTTTCCCTCTACCATGCAGTTCCCTGGGATGGCACTCAGGAGGCTTTCAGGTTTGGAGGCAAGTGTCTTTGCCTCGTGTCTTAGTTACTTTTCTATTATTTTGACAAATTACCATGACCAAGCCAACTTATAAAAGAAAGATTGGTTGGGGCTCACGGTTCCAGAGGGTAGCAGAGTCTATGATATGACAGGCAAAAGGCAGGCAGGCAGGCATGGCACCAAGCAGTAACTGAGAGCTTGTATCTGATCCACAAGAAAAAGACTAGTCCTGGCATGAGCTTTTGAAACCTCAAAGCCTACCCCAGTGACAAAACACTCAAACACATAAAATTGAATAAATCTTTTTTTAAAAAAGATGATGAAAAAGAAGAAAGCAAGGTCTGTCAAAATTTGGTGGATTATCATAACTATCTTATTTTAAAAACTTAGAAAATACCCAAAAATGTATAGGAAAGAGACTGATAATTAATTTTTAAGGTTTCTTTATAATAGGTAATTTAGCAGGGGTACATGTGTATGTACATACACATGAATGCAGATGCCTATGGAGGCCAGAAACATCAAATCCTCTGGAGCTGAAGTTATAGACAGCAGTAAGCCACCTGATGTGGGTGGTGGAAATGAAACTCAGGTCCTTTCGAAGAGTAGGAAGTGCACTTAACTCCTGAGCCATCTCTCAGCCCAAATTATTTTCATTATTAATATTCCTGTATCACTAGTATTTGTTGGTTGGTCTTTTTCAGTGAGCTATGATTACCCAAACTAACATCGGGTAAAGGTGTTAATTGGCATATCTGGTCTTAAATTCTTTGTAGGTTTTACTCATAAAAGCTGTGGGCCAGGGAATTTTAGCTCCCAGGATTTGCTTCTAAAACAAATTGCATCTTCCCTATGTTGAATAATTTTTCTTCTAAACTTTTTTAGAAGAATAATCTTGAGATTCTGTTCTAGTAGGAATTATACCCCCTTTACATGTTCTTGAGATAACTAACTATATTTCTCTTTCCTTGTCACAGGAAAAGGAGACCATTGCCAAGTGCATTGCAGATCTAAAGCTGCTTGCAAAGAAGGCTCAAGCTCAGCCAGTTATGTGAATGTATCTATCTGAGTTGAGATGGCCAGAGAGAGTTAACTTAAATGGGAACTAGTCTTTGTGAAGAACTCTTCCTGTATTGTTGTCTGTTGAAATTACAGTGTACCTTTCCTGAGAAATGATCAAGATTGATTTAGTGACTTAACATTATTGGCCAGTCAGATATTTCTGATCCTTGCTGTGTATCTGGAGTTGTCTGGTGATCACTTTTGAATTAGTAATTTGCAGCAACTTGCTGCCTGATGAAAATTACCAAGTTATAGTTTAAACTTGTAACAAGTTATACCATCTTGCAATAAAACAACATTTGAAACAGAATTTATTTTATTATGAGTAAGAATTATATGATTAAAAAATGTCTTTGACAGCTGGAGATGGCTCAGTGGGTAAAAGGTTCTTGCTGTGTGCATTCATGAGGACATGACTTCAGATTCCCAGAACCATGTAAGAGCTGGGTGCAAAAGCACACATCTGTAATCACAGCACTCCTGTGAAGATGATGAGAGGCAGAGACAATAGAATCCCCAGAAGCTTGTGGCCCATGATGGTATACACAGCAGCAAACAAGATGCAAGGCGAGGTGGACACCAGAGGGTGTCTTCTCACCTCCACATAAACCCACATGTACATACATATATGTTGCAAAGTTTTAGAGATGTCATTGAACTAATTCATACCTTGCTTATGAAATGTTCCAGGAGAGAGCATAATACTGAATAAAGAACCACAAAAGAATACCAGTGTTCAAAGAAGTTGATCAGGAATGGCAGAGAAAAAGAGGATTTTGGAGTCAGAAAGTAGAGTGGAGCACTTTGTGTAAGAAAAGTCAATAGTAAGCAAATTTTCAGGTTGTGTAAGAACTGAAAATATGAATTAAGGTTCATAGCTCAGAAGTCTTCTGCCAGTAATTTTTGTTGAAATCTAGACAGTGGGATTAAAGGAGGAATAATTGAGACACTGAATCTGATGTCAAAAACGAGGATGGTGGGGTTGGAGAACAGGCTCAGTAATTAAGAACACATACTAATCTTGCAGAAGGCCCGAATTTGGTTCCCAACTCACACATTGGGCAGTTCACAACCACCTGTAAACTCCAGTTCCAGGGTATCTAGTGCCTCTGGCCTCCACAGGCACCTACACTCAAGTGCACATACCCACACACAGCCTAAAGCAAAATCTTTTTTAAAAACTGGATGATAGGCACATACATATGGTGTGGATTTAGTCTAGTTCAGGGGCTTATGAATGTCCTGTGATGAATTACAGTGGTATCTGGAGAAATACAACATCTTCTGCAAAGACCCTGATGTCCCTACCTTTACTACATTAATGCTCTAGCCAGAAAAATTGTGATGTCTTAATTCCAAATCCAATCTGTTTTCTCCAATCCTCATTTGACCTCTAAGCGATATTTGACACTTGGCCACTACTTTCTCAGTTCCCTTAACCAACTCCACTGTCTGTTCTGGCTTTCCTGATTACTGCAGTTCCACCAAGTCCCATACTCAGGATTGTACTTCATTTTCTACCTTTGATAGTACCCAGACTCACAGTTTCTATCACATGTATACAGATGGCTTTCTTTTCTATATCAGAAATGTAATCAAGATGGCCAGTGTACAAAATTTCCCCAAATTTAAAGAGCTTAACATGGAAGCATTTGGATTTTGCTTAAAGAATCTTGTGTAGGTTTAGGTGACTTCAGAGAAACTGTCTTCCAGGTAGAGAACTCAGATCTACATTTAGACCTAGGTTATTCTCACTAGCTCATCACAGCCTCCCTAAGAGCCCTATGAAGGGAACAGTCAGAAGAGGTCATGCATCAACAGTTAAATCTTTAATCCACTGGCCAGGATTTGTCAGGTAGTGTTACCTAACCATAAGAGATGCCCCACCTCAAAAGGAGAGAAATGATTAGCACTGAGGAATAGGGTGGTTTTAGGTTTTATGTGTGTTTTTAGAACTCATTATCTACCATGCAAATCAGGATGTTTCCTGAGTCCCAGATCTGTGTACCTACCTGCTCTCCTAACCTTTCTGAGTCCGTAAGCACCCCAAATTCAGAAACTCATTTGTGCATAATTCTACGTTCATCCTTATATGTCTACAGTATTGGTCAGTGGATACAGTACAGAAAACCTCCTCTCACAATTGACTGGATGCATCAGATGTCTACCCTACCATTCTTCTCCCATAGTTATGGCCTATGTTCAAACCATATGGAAGGATTTCCCCACTGTCCTGTACCTCACCACTCCATGCGTTCTGTAAACCCTAAAGTAATCATGTAACAACTCCTCAGTGGTCTCTCCATTGCCTATAAGGTGACAGTGGTTAAGAGTCCAGTAGGTGTTTGTAGTCCTTACTCTGTTTTCCTTTTCTGATCTCCAAACCCAGCCCATGTTCTTGCTCCTAGCCCCAGAAATCCCACTGGAAATTTCTCTAAAGCATCACTATGGTGGTTTGAATGAGAATGGCCCCCCATGGGTTCATATATGTAAATGCTTGGTACCCAATTGGTGGAACAGAGGTGGATTAAGAGGTGTAGCCTTGTTGGAGGAGGTGTGTCATTGAGGGTAGGTTTTAACGTTTCAAACGCCCAAGCCAGGCCCAGCCTTGCTCTCTGTCTACCTGCAACTTTCAAATTGTATGTGTGCTCTCAGCTACTGTTCCAGCACCGTGCCTGCCTGCCACTATGCTCCCTGACATGGTCATGGACTAACCTTCTAAAACTATAAGCAAGCCCCAATTAAATGCTTACTATTATAAGTCGCCTTGGCCATGGTGTCTCCTCACAGCACTAGAAATAGTAACTAAGACAATGAATGGCCTATATCAAGATTGTATTTTGAAAAGCAAACTGTGATTTTGAAAGTAAAATGCAACTTAAACATCTCATTCTCTGAAGCTTTTCTCAACAGCCTCCTGAGTAGCCTGACTTTTTTTTTTCCTTTCGGACCCCAATCCATAGTGTGTAAATCTTTAACAGCATCTACAACATTCTGTCTTGTATGTACAATCTGGAACATTGTTTTGTAGAATAAAGATATCTATTCATAAGAGTGCAAAATACTTCAACTCAAGGACTATGTTATAATTGTGTTTTGTATTGTTTTTTTTTCTCTACCACCTAACAGACTGGGTCAGTGTATGTGTTCAATACATGTGTGGTTATGTAGCTGTCACTCTTTAAGTCTTGAATTTCCAGTTTCCTTCTTGGGTTCTTGCTGAGTCTTGCCATTTAGTGCTATCTTCGGTCATCATATTTTCATCCTTGTTTCTGCTGCCTCTCAAATCTATCATCTCTCTACTGCTGCCATCTTAGCCCCTATTGTCCTCAGATGGGTTCCTGCAGGGATCCCAACTGGCCTGTTCATGTCTGTCCTGGCCACTTTCCAGTCCGTTCTCGCCTCAGTTTCAGTGGTTGTTTCAGAATGCAGATGTGCCGTTTCTTAAACCTCTACTCATTTCTCCTCTTATACGGACAAAAGCGCCAAGGGATTACTCCTGCGTCTGCATTCATTCATTGATTCTTTAGTCTTTGATCCCCTGCTCTCCTTCCTGACACTTTTCAAATGGTCTGATCTGAATATCCCTCCTCCTATTCACTCATGTCAGTATCAGTGTTTTCCCGCCGAGACTTCCCTGTATTATAGCCACATGTAAAGGACTCTGTCCCACCACAATGCATGGAATCCTTTGCCTCCAGTGTGTTAACAGCCTCTTACATTCGGAAAGTTCCACGAGGTGGGTAAAAGCCAATTTTTGCCTGTTTTCATATCTTCAGTTTAGAACAGTACATGGTGTGGGCCGGAGACATATTTAGTGGGTAAAATACATGTCCTCTAGCCCGACAACCTGAATTTGATCCCTGGGATTCACAAGGTGGAAGGAGAAAACCAACTCCCAGAAGCTGTCCTCTGACCTTAACACACATGCCATGGTACATATATACAAGTAAGTGTCTAAATACATGTAATGTGAGAAGAGACCCATTCTAAAGAGAAGGAAGCCAGGGAATGAAAAAAAATACCATCGGTTTCAAAGAGGAAGTCTGTGGCTTGGAGCTTAGACATATCTTTGCAACACAGCTGATGGGGACAGTGGGTACACTCTGTCACCATTTCTGAAAAGGAAAACTAGGAAGAGAAAAGTTCAGTCCTCAGCAGCTGCATCTTACAACTGGAGTTTTTCCAGAAAGGTAAATTAAAAACCCTTCAAATCCAGACTAAGTAATGGCTCATCAAAGGACTTTTTTTTATGTTTATTTGGTGGTTTCTGGTGTGTTTTTCTTATTTGGCGAGGGAAGGATGGCATATGAATGACTGGCACAGGTCTCATAGCTCAGTCTCTTGTGCCGGATCAAACTGCGAACAGCATTGTTTCTGAGCCAACTTTCTGCTTCTGTCACATGTTTGGCTCATGTTTACTTTGTTTTGAAAATAAAAAAAAATATTTGTGGTTGTGTGTGTGTGTGTGTGTGTGTGTGTGTGTGTGTGTGTGTGTGTGTGTATCAGGAACAATTTTCAAGTCAGTTCTTTCCTTTCACCAATACATGGGATCTAGGAATTGAACTCAGATTACCAGAGTTGTGGGGAAGTGCCTTTACCTGCTGAGCCGTCTCACTGGCCCTTATTTTGGTTGGTTGTTTTCGTTGCTGTTTTTGTTTTGAGACAGGGTCTCACTATGGAGCCCTGACTGGCCTAGAACTCAGGCTGTCCTTGAACTCAAGAGAGATCTGCCTGCCTCTGCCCACCATGCCAGACTCGTTTTCAATTTTCCAGACGATCTGGTGTAATCCAGGCTAGCCTTGACCTTATGCCGATTCTCCTGCCTCAGCCTCTCAAGTGCTGGACTGTTGTTTTTGCCCCTTGGATTTGTCACCTGTTTGTCTGTGGTGCTGTAAGATGACTTAGTCTGGGGGGGGGGGGGGGGGTCTAAGTTTCGTATGTGATATTATTTTATTTGGATTGCCCGTTCGTAAAGAACCACTGCTACAAAAGCAGACGGCCCTCAGTAGCTCTAAATGTGAGATCTAGTGGAAATCCACACTCTTCAGGAGGAATACATTTCAGTATTTTAAATATAGTTTATCGCAATTATAAATATATACTATAATAAAATACAAGGTATACTAATATTTTACGATGTTCTGAAATGAATACCATTGACTTGTTTTATTTTTATTTTATTTTGAGACAGGGTTTTTCTCTCTAACCCTGGCTGTCCTGGAACTCACTGTGTAGACCATAGACTGGTCTCAAACTCACAGACATCCACTTGCCTCTGCCTCCCAAGTGCTGGGATTAAAAAGCATGTACCACCTCACATGACCAACATAAATTTCAAAAAGAACCAAAGATTGTTAGAAAAATCATTATCCCTGACTCTGCAGGGACTATGGTCTTCCTGTTTTTGTAGTTTAGACATCTCACCAAATTTTCTTGTCAATACCTTCCTTTTGATCTGATAGTGGCAGATATGATAGTGTTTGCTGAATGGTGAGATGCACTATAACGTTGCCTTGCTTTTTTTTTAATGACACTTAGGGACAGGAATTCTTCTCAAAGTCTTCCCAGATATCTAAGGATTGGGAAAAACACTTATAAGAGCTGACTGATTAAAACATGCGAACCATTTATGGCATTTTCTGTCTAAGTAAATCACCTTAAAATTCAGCAGAAATTGTGGAGACCCCAAATTTTTTTTAGCATGGGTTTGGCTAAATACTAATTATAATTGTGGCCACCAAAAAATAACCAGGGTTGTAACCAAAATTTTATACATAAAAGCAGCAGTCTCATTATTAAGTTATTAAGCACACTGGAAAGCATTTGTATAATCAGGGAACTGGTTAAGAAAGTCCATCTGTGGGGAATGGAGGGATGGCACAATGGTTAAGAGCACTAACTGCTCTTCCAGAGGACCCAGGTTCAATTCCCAGCACCCACATGACAGCTCACATCACAACTGTCTGTAACTCCAAGATCTGATACCCTCACACAGACATATGCAGGCAGAACACCAATGCACATAAATAAGAATAATTTTTTTTAAAAAGTCCATCTGTGCACAATTAGCATGCTATCACATGGGTTTGCTTGCCCCAGTTTCAGTTCTTTCTGGTGAACTATAATTTGAAAATATGAACCGGAAATACCCATAAATAAATAACCTTATGTTTTAAATAGCTTTTATCATGGCATATTGCTGTGATGACTATGTTTTAGTTTAGCTTTGTAGCCAATCTAAAGTTTACTTTCTAAAGTAAACTTTCACAGGTATGGCATGTGTACTGGCTAGTTTTGTGTGTCAACTTAACACAAGCTCGAGTCATCAGACAAAAGGGAAACTCAATTGAGGAAATGCCTCCGTGAGATCTAGCTGTAAGGCATTTTCTCAATTAGTGATCAATGGAGGAGGGCCCAGCCCATGGTGGGTGTGTCATCACTGGGCTGGTGGTCCTGAGTGCTATAAAAAAGCAGACTGAGCAAGGCCATAGAACTAAGCCAGTAAGCAGCACCCCTCCATGGCCTCTGCATCAGGTCCTGCCTCCAGGTTCCTGCCCTGTTTGAGTTCCTGTCCTGACTTCTTTCAGTGATGAACAGCAGTGCTGAAGTATAAGCCAAATTAACCCTTTCCTCCCTAACTTGCTTTTTGGTGGTTGTGGTGGTGTCTCAGCAATAGAAACCCTAACTAAGATAGCATGTATAAGAAAAAGCATGGTCTATACTGTACAGATTTGGGACTGTCCTTGGTCTTTGACAGCTGCACAACATCTTACAAAGTATCTCCCACAAACAAGGGGGGTTGGGGGAACTTCTGCAGCAGAGAGGACTGTCACCACTAAAAATGTTCTACAAAGGTTTTAGAAGTGGGTAAGAATGGACATAAAATGTTGAGCCAAAAGGAGATCTGGCCTTGTATGAGAAGCCATGTTTCAGGAAGCATTACTAAAGCACATGGTGAATGTCTAAAAGGAATCCACTCAGCTGGCAATGTGCACTAGGAATCCAGGTGATACTACCTTCTGCCTTTAGTAGATGCTTTATTAGTTTCTGAGTTTTGCCTAGATGTGATGTTGTGCACCACATGTTTGTCTGGTGTCCATAGGGGCCAGAAGAGGGCATCTGATTCCTCGGAATTAGAGTTACAGATGGCTGTGAGCTGTCATGTCAGTGTTGGGAATTATATCTGGGTCCTCCGGAAAAGTAGCAGCAAATGGTCTTAACCACTGAGCCATATCTCCAACCTCATTTTTGCATTCATTTAAATAATACCTAGAGACTGTTCAGCGACATACATACATGTCTGAAAAGCCACTACATATCTTCAAGATAAAAGAAGCACCATATATCATTCTGTGTTACAATGAAGGAGTCACCAGGTGTGCCAAAGCCATACAGTGGTACTGGGTTGGTGGCCCTCAAAGTGCTGGATTTTTGCTTTGTTTTTGATTGATTGATTGGTTGGTTGGTTGGTTGGTTGATTGATTGATTGATTGATTGATTGATTGAGGTTGGGTCTTATGTAACCTAGCAGCTAGTAGTTTTCTTGGTTTTATTTTAATTTTTAAAATTTATTTATTTTTATGTATGTGCATGCAGTACTGGTGCAGGCCAGAAGATGGTGTCAGATGCCCTGGAACTGGAGTCATAGCTGTGACCTGAACCCTTGTCCTCCAGAAGAGCACCAAGTGCTCTTAACCACTGATCCATCATCTCTCCAGCCCCTTACTTTTGTTTGTTTGTGATGGGCTAACTTGGAATTTACTGCATAGAGGATGACCTTGAACTCCTGATCCTCCTACCACCTCCCCAATGCTGGGATTAGAGGCGTAGTTGACCACACCCAGCTACTGCATATCCCTAAAAGCACCAGAGTGGTGCTAGGCTGAAGGGTTCAGATGTAATTTCTCTGGTCATTGAACATGTCCAGGTGAACAGAGGACCAAAGATGCACACTGCACCTCCATGGTAGGATTAGCCAATTCTGAACTACACCCCAGTGAATGCATTGCCATGCCCAACTCCCTACCAAGCTAAAGAGTACCTGTTTTATTCTCAGGAGAAGACAGCATGGGATCTTCTTCCTCTACATCTAAACCTAAAACCAGTGAGTTTGGCACCAAAATTAATGCTCTCCCTTGGCACTTACAGTGAATTGGAAAAAAAAAAAAAAAAAAGGAATTGTATAGAAAGCTCCATGGGGACAGTGTTAGCTATCGCATTTCTGAGCTAGAAGAATTCAAGTTTACCATAATGCAGAAGCCGGTGCCCCCAAGTAATAGAAAGAGGATCAGAAAGACCTGACTGGCCCTCCAAACTGAGTAGATCAGCTGGTGGTACTTTGTGAAAATCTAGTTCATGTTTCTTCTTGTTCCCCTCCCTACACCCCAGGGGGAGGTTGGAGAGTCAGGAGGCGTTTGGGAAGTGCCTGCTGAGGTCATAGGACCCACATCTCCCCATTTTGTTTGGGGGAAACAAAATATTTATTTTGTTTGCATAAGGAAGACAGGGCTGAGGACACTAGCCTCTGCTTCTTCAGTTTGTATGCCATTTCAAGTATAACTCTTCATCTCCTCTCAGTCAGATGGTAAATCTCAGCAGTGGAGAGCTCCTCCTGGTATGCAAAAGGCCCTGGGTTCACTTACCCAGAACTGGCAAAAAAAAAAAAAAAAAAAAAAAAAAAAAAGACCCACTGTTGTTCTCCCTTCTACAGAGTTGTAGCCCACTTGTAAGTCCCTGTGGGTAGTGGAGGTACTTGCAGACTTACCCTGGAGGGATGACAGGAGAGGGTAAGGGACACTGGTCCCTCAAAATTGATCCCTCTCATGTTCTCTGCAGGCACAGTTACCACGGCAGCCCCAGTGACCAGCTCTGTACCTGCATCCTGTTTCTTCGACCCCACGTAAAGGAACCCAGCCATGTGGCACTGGGTTTTTTGTTGACCATTTTGTCTTGGGGCCTTATAAAGGGTAAACTGAATTGGGGGAAGAGACCAGAAACAGTGAAAGAACTCGGTGTTTGACCTTAGGAGTAGAGTTCTGCTGGTGTTTTGTTTGCAGGGGAGGGAGATTGAGCATGTCTCACAACGTAGCTCAGACTGGCCTCTGACTTGCCACAATCTTCCTGCCTCAGCTTTCCAAGTGCTGGTTATAAGCAATATGAACTCAGCATTGACCAAGATTTCAGAGCTCATGAGTCCCCTGAACTTACAGTATTGAGGTGTAGGTCTCAAATGTCTCTGGAACCCAAAAGCAAACTGTCTCTTCCCAAGCAGTGGGTAGGAGCAAGTGGGTCAGCCTATGTGAGAGCCTGAGTAAGAAAGTTGAGCGTGGAGTCCAGGTAAGGCTCCAAGAAGTCCCTGCCAGCCGTTCATCTACTCCCTTTCTTTGCCTAAACAGAAAGGAGCATTTAATCTTGGCCTTTTTTGCTGGGGTTCTGCTGACACTGCTTCTTGTGACCCTTATCTTCGTCGTCGTCAAGAGCTGCAGAAAAAGTGAGTGGTCTCTGTTGGACTCCTCTTGCTGTCACTGAGAACATGAGCAATGAGTAATGGGGAAGTGGAGAGATGACCCACTCAGCCCACACTCTCCACAGATCCACCGTGAGGCCCTTCCCTTCTCTTCCTTGCTGCTCTCCCCCTACACCCCAACCTACTAACCTCCCAAAGTTGAGGGGAAAGGCTCCCCACTCCTCCAGACTCCATGGTGAGAGGACAACCCTCTTCTTCCTACATCTGCTGCAGGTTACTCCAGGGCCCAGGCCCAGGACCTCGTCTCAGAGCCTCCCATCAAGGTAAAACCATGCTGATGTTTCGGGGCTGCAAGAGGGGAATTGGGTGTGATAAAGGTGGCATGAAAATTATTTGGGGGGAGTTGGTTTATTTTGTGTCCTTTACATGCTGGGTTACTGCCTGGAATGTTGGTGTCACTTTCTGGACTCTGGGCAAGTGACTCTTATGAGTTCTTCTGGTCTCTTTGGGTCTCACTTATCAAAGCTTTCAGGACACTTTTAGAGAGACACCTTTCACTGTAAACTAAATTCACTATTTCTCCTTTCTCCTCAAAAGCTTTCATCTGTATCAAAGGAGTCGCTCACCTATGCCAGCATGACTTTCAAGCCCTCGGAAGAAAACAGCACTGACTTGACTGGAGACCACTCTGCAGGCTTGGACTCCACGGTCTACTCTCAGATTAAAGTGGCAGGCTCCCACTTGCCTCTGCAATGAGGCAGAATGCAGGACCTCAGCTCAGCTCCATCTACATGTTGCTTTCTGGCTTTGTCTGTGTGTTTTTGTTGTTTGTTTCCTACAAACTTAGGAGCGCAGCCTACGTACAACTGCAGTCAGCTGTTGAGGCTTGATCTGGAACGCTGTCTTAAAAATCAGTGGCGCCAGGTGGTGGTGGCGCACGCCTTTAATCCCAGCACTCGGGAGGCAGAGCCAGGTGGATCTCTGTGAGTTTGAGGTCAGCCTGGTCTGCAGAGCGAGATCCAGGACAGGCACCAAAACTACACAGAGAAACCCTGTCTTGAAAAACAAAACAAACAAGGAAACAAAAAAACTAAAAAAAATAAATACATAAAAATCAGTGATTAGTTACTTTCCCCACCAGAGAAGAGGCTGCTGGTGCTTTTACTTGACAGACAGCAGCAGCTCCTTAGGCAACTCCCCCGAACTTCCCAAAGGGTACAGAGTTCATGATAAAAGAAACCCACTGGTAATTATGGAGGAGCCAACCCTAACGGTCAGTCTAAGGTTTTCTTAAGGGCAGACCTTCTTCCAGTGTTGGCACCTTCTTCATCAGTTCTCACTCTGTCCCATCATCTTCTCCAGAAGTCAAGATCAGCATCCTAAGCCAACACAAAGTCCATAGTGTATAAAACACTAGTCAAATGTGGGTTTCTGCCTCCTCTGTGTGGCATTAGAGATGTGTATGACAACCTTGGTTGGGACCAAAGGTAAAAATTAAACATGTTAATTTACCCCCAAAACAAAAGGACAATTATAGAGACCGCTCCCCTAAAACTATCAGGAAGACTCTTTTTAATAGGCAAGCATACTCTAAAATGTAAGTATTAAACAAGAAGAAAAAAATTCTAAAATAAATATGAGGGCTGGTGAGTTAGTTAAGGACATTTGCTGTCCAACCTGACAACTTGCATTCAATCCCTGGGACTTACATGGTGGACAGAGAGAACTGGGTCCTGAAAGTTGTCATCTAATTCACATTTACTCTCTGGTGTGTATACGTATCTGCAGACAAACGCACATGCACAAAATAAACATGAACTTGGCTGTTTTGGCAGCATTCTTAAGACCTGTGCGAGCCCAAGCCTGGAGAGGTGAGTTGGCACACAATCCTACCCCTAGCTGAAGAACTATTGGCAATTATTAACTGCTGGGAAACAAATAGTTTTCTTAGTTTTCTCTAGGAGTATATAGTCCCTGGTAAGTTGGCCATGCAGAAATTCAATACATGGCCACTGGGCAAGACTGGGACTGGCCAGGAGCAGAGGGAGAGCATTTTTTGGTGTTCAAGACTCTAAAGGAGAAAGGCTACAAGGAAGTATACAGGCATGATATCCATAACCTTACCCTTTCCCTCAGGCTTTGAGGGGCTGGGAGTTCCCTCCCTATAGGGAAGAGTCAGGGCAGAGCCTGAACTATGCTCATCAAGCGCTTTGCAGGAGCCACAATATAATCTGACAAGATACATACAGAATCTGGTCAACACCCAATCTCCATTCCAACCCTGTTCAAACAGGAGGACCACTTGAGGATTCTGAGACTGAGGCTGGGCCTACACCCCATCAGAAGGGACCATGGCATATTAAACTGTGAGCTTCTGAAGCTAGGGGAATGCCTCAGTCAGTAAAGGGCTTGCCTTGCAGGAACAAGAACCTGACTTTGATCCCATGAACTCATGTGAAAATGTGGGACATGGTAATGGTAGGGCACGCTTGTCGTCCTAGCCCTGGAGAGGTGGAGACTGGAGTATCCTTGGGTCTCACTGTTCAGCTAGCCTAGCTTCATGAGCAAGCTCCAGGCCAATGAGGGGCCCTGCTTCATACAACGTGGGCAGCTCCAGAGGAATGACATCTGAGGTTATCCTCCAGCCTCCACATGTACAAGCACACACATGAAACACGAGTGTACACTTCCCCCACAGAATACCAGGGTTCGTAGGAGGGCGGCAGAGGCCATGTGGGGAGAGGGTTGCGGGTTGCAGCAGAACACACAGGGTAATGCTTCATCAACAATGATGTAACTATTTGCTCCCCCGGATGATGGTGCCTCATCCTTGCCTCATGTTTCCTAATTCGAAGGCATCCGTCACCTGTCATCCCGTGGTTGCTCATTGGTCAGAAGCAGCATCCACTTACTCTGGTCACAGGTTCCCATTGAGAATGTGTTCTGGGGGGCCACAGTCTTTTCACCAGGAGACTATGAGAACCACAAACTCAGTCTGTCTCCTATTTTTTGATAAAACGGCATTAAATGCCACTTCAGAAATGTATTGGAATGTTATGGTTTTTAGGAACATTTCACGAAATACTTTGCCAGTGATAGCCTAGGAGAAGTCAGTCATACCTGGCTGGGTTGGGGGAGGGCTACACTGTTCAGATATTTATTGGCCGATAAATAAAATACAAGTCATTTCCCCTTGTCCCAGATTCTGTACTCTTCTTCACTTCAGCTAATCTAATGCACGAGAGCTAAGGTCTAGAGATATCATTCGATGGCAGCCTTGCTTGGCGTGGTCTGTCTCAGCTCTTCTGGCCACCACTGTTGTCACCTTGCCACAAAAGATTGCTTTGAGGTCAGAGAGTCCTTTAGAAATCCTGAAAGGTCAGAATCAGTCTCTGAGATGTAGGCTGGTTGTCGTGGAGATTCAACTGTAACAACATCACTTTATTTGGGAACTAAATAGGAAAGAAATCTTCAGTCACGTGTGTTCAGTTTGAGCCATTTCCTCAAGTCAAGACATGTGGAAAGAACTTCAAATCGTTGCCTACTTTGTTGGGAAACAGAAAAGGAAAACAGTTGGGGGTTCTTGTCAACGTGTTTGTCAGCAAAAAAGCCACAAACTGCACTTTTCTGAGCCTATTTTTCTCTCTTCTAAATCAAAGATTATATTCTCATACTCCCCAGGAATTTTTTTCAAACAAACTTAAGCATCCCCAACCTCCAGAGTTCCCAAAGCTTCCAGATGGAAAAAAGCAAAGAATGCTGTGGGAGCCACTCCCAGAACTCTGGGCTCCCCAAAACACGAAGTTTGAATTGCTTATTCATGTATCCCCCCTCTCCATCTGTGTGTGTCTGTCTCTCTCTGTCTCTGTATCTCTCTGTCTTGTCTCTCTCCTCTTTCTTTCTCCCTCTGGTGCGGGATGGGGAGATACACAAGTGCTATGTTTACCACAGTGCACTTGGGAAGTCAGAGGACAACTTGTAGTAGTTGGTTCTCTTTCTGCTATGTGAGTTCTGGGGATTAAACACAGGTCATCAGGATTGGTGGCAAGAACCTTTACCTGCTGAGCCATCTTCCCAGCCCTGAAAACAAATGTCAGAAAGCACCAACGTTTGTTTTATGAGCTGGAATTTGATGTCATCCCTGCAAGACTTGTCAGTCAGCTGTAGGCAAGCTGGGTGCCTGGGGTTTGTCCTTCTCTCGCTGAGTTTTCATGGTATAAATGCATCCTGATTACAGGGCCCAAGAATAACAAAACTAGAAGGGACTTTAGTTCAGGCTGCTAAGTTTACCCAAGTATGAGGGAACAGGCCATGGCTAAAACAGGTTGCTGGCTTCTTGCTGAAGAGAACAGCATTGGATTCTATTGTCTCATCTTTTACAGCATCATGTCACAGTTGGGGAATATTACTTTAAGGTGTTACTTTTGTTCATATTACATTGTTTGACTCTGTGAAGCTGTGTTACTGTGCCTGTCTAAAACACCTGATGGTCTAATAAAGAGCTGAATGGTCAATAGCAAGGCAGGAGAGAGGATAGGTGGGGCTGGCAGGCAGAGAGAATATATAGAAGGAGCAATGTGGGAGGAAAATAAATAGCCAAGGAAGGAGGAAGACTCCAGGGACCAGCCACCCCACTACACAGCAAGCCACAGAGTAAGAGTAAGATTTACAGAAGTAAGAGAATGGGAAAAACCCAGAGGCAAAAGGTAGATGGGACAATTTAAGTTAACTAAAGCTGACGAGAAACAAGCCAAGCTAAGGCCGGGCATTCATAATTGAAAATAAGCCTCTACATGTGATTTATTTGGGAGCTGGCTGGTGGGCCCCTCAAAAGAGCAGAAACAAACAACATATTACCTTCACTTATTCTACTTGACAAGCTTACATTTGTTTATGTGTGGTTGCTTGTACTCTTCCACCTCACCACACCACTTTATTTTTGAGACAGAGTCTCACTCTGTAATCTAGGCGAGTCTAGCACTCATTTATGTAGTCCAAGCTGGCCTCGAACTCGAGATCCTTCTGGCTGGGCTTCAGGGTGCACCACAGCTGCCCTGCTGTTTTCCTGTTTCACATCGTAAGCTCCATGAAGACAGGTGCTATCTATTTTTGCTTGTCTTTGTAACCTCACCAACTAGCATATTGCTAGTTTGCAAAATGAAGGTGGGTGGGTGGGTGGGTGGGACATGAGTGAGTGGGCGGATATAAAACTCAGAAGAGTATAAGAACAGGGAGAAAAAATGTACGAAGAAAAAAGTGGCTTGGGGAAAATGTTTCCCAGGGTCATATCTTAAAGAAGTGATGATAAGTTCCTGAAAAAAAAAATACAAACTACGATTGTATACTAGAGGGAGTAGAATTAGACAAGCCCTGAGGGGTGTTGTCCTGTCTGTATCCCTCACCTCCACTGTTCCCAAAACTTCTAGATGGCAAAAGGCAAGAAGGCTCTGGAGCTGCTCCTTTACCATCTGAGAGAGCTTGTTCTGCATCTGCGTGGGACCCAAACTGCACAGGTGCAGCCTGAGACGTGTGGCCTTATCATCACATTCCAGCTCCTGCTGCCACTGGCTCCTCGTGTGTCACTAACAGGTCTTTTATCATTAGGATGCTACTGGCATGTGGTGATAGTGTTGGGTTTCTGTTCTGAGGCTTGTGTTTGTTTATCCTAATCATTATTTCTCTGAAATGTTTTTCTATGTTTCCAAACCCAGGCAGGGTGGCTGCGATCCATTTTGTAATTATGGCTACAGTCTCTTCATTGCCCAAGGTGTTTCCATGGTTTCTGATCATACAAAAGCCAACAGCATCGCCCTGACCAAACAGAGGTGCTCACAGTGTTCTTTCAGTTCTGCAAATGCTTCAGAACTTAGCAGAACCACCATACGGTGACCTAGAGAAGTTTCCAGATGGTAGGATCCACTTGTGTCACAGGGAAAGATGGACGATCACACAGTCCCCTCTCTATGAATGAAGAGACCTAAAGACAGGGTTCTAAGGGGGCTCAGGACTCAGTACTGAAGTGTCAAGGAAGGAACTTACCAAGGGCATGGAGACCACAGAAGGAGCTTGGCTTGGCTGGGAGCTTCTAGTGATGCTTTTACCAGTAACTACCCAAGGAAAAACAAAGACACAAAGCTAAGGACTGAAGTCCCTGGGCCCACCTGTCCCACACAGACCCCTTGGCAAGGAGAACTTTTTACACCTGCTGTGGGGTGCGTTACAGAAGTCCCATCATTAGGCAAGAGCCTTGGCCTCATCCCTACAGGTGAACAAAATATTTCAAACAAAGAGTAAGGCTGTTAGTTTATTGCACAAAGCTTGTGTGCTGGGGAGGCAAGTAGCCCCACAGATATGGAACCTGCAGTGTGGTTATCTCTGGCTTCCCTCTTCTTCTCCCACACCTGTAGCTGAAGTTATCCTGTTCCTGCCTGGCTCCCACAGCCCTCAGACCCAAGCAAACACACAGAGACTTATATTATTTATAAACTGTATGGCCTAATGGCTCAGGCTTCTTACTAGTTGTTCTTATATCTTAAATTAACCCATTTCTATTAATCTATACCTTGCCACATAGCTTGTGGCTTACCGGTACTTTACATCCTGCTCCTCATGTCGGCAGCTGGCAGCATCTCTGTGTCTCAGCCTTCCACTTCTCAGACTTCTCCTCTCTCTTTGTCCCGCCTATACTTCCTGCCTGGCTACTGGCTAATCAGTATTTTATTTATCAATCAATCATCCACAGCACGCACCTACTTCCACTTAAGACTACAATGTTCCTTCTATTTCCTCTCATGATGCCTTTGTAACGATGAGGGGGTTATATTCTCCTCAGCCTGTGGGCTGGCTAGCCTCCTTGGTACCTAAGTGACTAGGCATTAAGAGGAGGGTCACATTCATTCACATGCAAGATCCTCCTTGACCTCTACACTTTCTGATTCCCTCTCCAAGTCTAACTCCCTCCACCCTGGGTTACTTACCTCCTCTATTCCTTTGGCTTCTCCTTCCCCTAGATAAATGACTGATTATAAAGATGATCCACAAACCAGTAACCAGTATGCAAATAATCGGAATGGACATTCTGGAAGGAATCACATCAGATATCAGGTCCCGCGGAAGGAAATCTCTTTGGTTCTCTTCTCACACGGTCACTCCCGTCCCAGCCCCAGTAGCTCCTGACAACTACATTCCTTAAGAGTAACTCTGTCCTTTGGACCACAGATCTGATGGGCATCTAACCAAGCTGGGCCAGTAAACCAACCCTTCCTCAGAAACAAGATGGGGTCTAGGAGTGGAAAACTATTGTCTTCTGTCATTCCTTTGAATGGGAGAAATAAACTGAGCAACTGTAAGTGAGCGTCACCTGCTGTGTCAAACAGAAAAAAGGGAGGGAGGGAAGGAGGCAGGGAGGGAGGGAGAGAGAGAAGGGGAGAGGGAAAGAGAGAGAGAAGAAATACAGGCTGGGGGATATAGCTCAATTGGCAGAGTGCTTGTGAACGGAGTGTGGCAGCGCACATCTGTAATCCCTTTGCTCAGGAGGAGGAAGCAGGGGCATCAAAGGTTTAAGTTTAAGGTCAACCCTTACCTACATCGGAACTTGGGGGATTTTCTCAGGCCCTGTCTCAAAATAAAAGAAATAGGGCCTAGAGAGAGAGCTCAGAGGCTCAGTTCCCAGCACCCACATTGCCACCCATAACTACCTTTAGCTCCAGTTCAGAGGATCAGGCTCCCTTTCCTCGACTCCACAGGCACCAGGCACGATTGTGGTGCACATATACACACATGTATGTGAAACATTCGTACGCATGAAGTAAAAATGAATCAAACTTTTTAAAGAACAAAATAGAAGTAGGCAAGAGTGACATCAGAAGAGAAGGAAGCAAACACACGGAGAATATCAGATGAAAATGGAGCTAGAGACGAAGACAAAGTCCTGTTGGGATCTTGGCACCTCTTTCGCCTGCATCCCTGTCTCTGCATTTCAGACACTACTCTCCCCCTGGGATAATGCCCCCTTTAGAATTAAAGTGACTAAGCCGGGTGTGGTGGTGCACACCTTTAATCCCAGCACTCAGGAGGCAGAGGCAGGCAGATACTTGTGAGTTCAAGGCCAGCCTAGTCTACAAATCGAGTTCCAGGACAGCCAGGGCTGTTACACAGAGAAACCCTGTCTCAAAATAATAATAATAATAATAATAATAATAATAATAATAATAATAACTAGAAGTCATTTTCTGCTGCTTTCAAACAAAAATGGTCATTTTAAAGAAACCAAACCATTACAATGAAGATATTTAGTTTGGACAGAGAAACAATACCAGTTGAAAAGCAGAAGGTGTAAACCAGTCGCTAAGGTGTTGTGGTTCATCCCACTCCACCCCACCACATCCCATCCTTTCTTCAGATCCCTACTCACCTGGAGCCCTCTGCCTTTTGGATAGCGTTAGAAGTCCTACAGCTAAGGTTTCTGTCCCCTGAAGGGTCTGAATCAGAAAGGAATTGTTGAGAATAAAGCCCATTTTGAGACCCTCCTTTGGCTCCGCCGTCATCCCCACCATACTAAGTGGAATTTCTCTTGCTTTCCAGAGAGTACGTGCTTCGTTGGCTTTCTGTGTAAGACAATGACAACACTAACTGTGGTAGAAACATGCCTTGGACGGGGGCAAGGCTGGGGAGAGAAGTAGGGGCTGAAATGTAGCTCACAGTGCACCTGCTAAGTCATGCACCCTGCCACTGGGTCCTCTGCACCCAGATGGAGTGGTACCTTTTCCAGATGTATACAAAGGCCCTGTACAGTCTAGAAGCAGTTCAGGGTTAGAGAGCCAGACTAAGGTCACTCCGAAGGGAAAAAGCTTTGGTGTATCAAATAGCCAGTCTCATCCTTGGGGAATGGGTCAATCTGTGACAGAGGCTCTTCTTATCGCTACTAACAACCCATGGGAGAGCCCCAAATTGCCTCCTCCTTGTTTCAATAAAGGAGCAAACTTGGATAAGACTCCTCTCTTTCTAAACTAAAGCTCAAGAAACGCTATAAAAAGCAGAAGTACACCAAGCGGAAACACAGTCAGCGTGGATGTTACCCACTCGGTGGGATGCTAGCTGCGTCAGTTACCAGTAGATATATGTGAGTAAAGCTCTTCCCAGCTTGACAACTGGAGAGGCAGGGTGGGTGTGAGGCATCCCACAAGTCCTTCTTATGTTTTCCAACTGTCATTGGGCTCCAGACAGTGACAGAAAAACACATCATTTTTTTTCTAAATGGTAATGATGGGAGAACAGCTAGTGCCTTCCACCATTCTCTGCCTGAAAGACAGGGACTTACTGGTGCTGAAGAGTTTTCCAGTCTCCAGAGAAGGAGCCTGCAAACATTGGGAGGTCCCAAGAGTTAGTGCCAGCTCAAAGTCCCAGTCTGGCTTAGGCAGACTTTGCTCCCTGGTTCCAGTCCCTCCTGGTAGCCTCCAAGGGTTAGCTGCATTCCACATGAGTAAAGACAGGTTCTGGCAAGTTTGACTGGTATATTTAATGTATATTAATTACAAAATTTTTAAAGCTGTCCAGTCTCAAGAAGCCTGGATCTCTTTTTGCAGCCTCAGTCACGTCTTGAGCCAGTCTCCAAGGTTCCAGACCTATAAGGGTGAGATTTCACTACAGCCTTAGCTATCAGTACAAATATCTCACTCCTGTGAGACCTTCCAGCCTCTTCCAAGGTCTGTAAGTAAGACTGCTGTGAAGAAAGGGAAGTTATAAGCACACCCAGAGCTCAGACACTCTTCTTTCCTATGAAATTCTACCTAACCCCCATCCCCACCATACTAAGTGGAATTGAGAGAGCAGGTTACCTCAAATAATATAAGAACTTTTGAGTTGGTGGCCACTGCCTTTAGTGAGGTTTTTTTTGTTGTTGTTGTTGTTGTTTGTTTTTTGTTTTGTTTTGTTTTTGTCTGTTTTTGTTTTTGTTTTTGTTTTTGTTTTTAAACAGGGTCTCACTCGGTAGCTCTGCCTAGCTTGGAACTCACTTTGTAGACCAGGCTGGCCTCAAACACCCAGAGATACACCTGCCTCTCCCTTCTGACTGTTAGGATTGTGTACCACCAGCCTTGGACCCTTCAGTGAGTTTTTACTACCTCAATAAACCCTCATTACCTTTCAAAGATCCCCTGCCAGTCTCTTTACCAGGTAAAAAATCAATGGCCCAGCCATCTCTGTTGTCAGTCACTATCAGCT
Organism: Onychomys torridus; assembly: GCF_903995425.1. NCBI lineage: Eukaryota > Metazoa > Chordata > Mammalia > Rodentia > Cricetidae > Onychomys > Onychomys torridus. Next base: position 80,484,179 of record NC_050448.1, on the reverse strand, counting down.
GTGTAAAATCCATGTCATCTCTGGCAAAGTCCTGCTGGATACCACACCAGTACCAGCCTGTGTCCTCCTTAACCAGGTGGGACACCCTGATGATGAGTTGGCTTCCTGTGTCCTTCAAGACCACACGGTTGGTGCTGTTCCGGGTGAGGGCAACAATGTTGCACGAGTCCCTGAAATAGCCCAGGCACCAGTACTTGGTGTGGTCCTTGTAGTGGGCATCATAGTTACAGTTAGCAGAAACTGTGTCCAGCTCAATGCCTGACTTCACCTTTTTGTCTATGACTATGGCATCTGTGAACAGACAGACAGACACACACATACACACAGACACAGACACACACGCACACACACACACACATTCATTATTCTTGGAAACACACTGACCCTACTGAGCTCCTGAAGAATGGTTCATTGGAATTTGGGTTTTGTCCTTTTGAACTTGGTCACTATTACAGGCTAAATTGCATCCTTCACATGTTGAAACCTCAATCCCTATAAAGAGTGTAATGCAAGTGCATTTGGACATAAGGCCTTTAAGAAGAAAGTAAGGTAAAATTAGATCATCGGGGTAGCTCTCTTTAAAAACTTAAGATTTTTTTTGTTTTATTTTATGTGTATAAGTGTTTTTTCTGCATGTATATAGGTGAACCACAGGTAAAAAGTGCACCACATATGTGCCTGGAGCCTAGAGGTCAGAAAAAGATGTCAGATCTCTTGGAACTGAAGTTAAAGATGGTTGTAAGCTACCTGCTGAGACATCTCTCCAGCCCCCATTACGGTAGTTCTGAATCCAATATGGCTGGTGTCCATACTTAAAATTTTTGAAAGAGATGAAGTTAGACAGTACCATGTGAACACACAAGAAAGCAGCCAACTGCAAGGCAGAAAGAGTCCCCAGAATGACATCAATTCTGAAGAAACCTTTATTTGGGGATTTGTGACAGTTAATCTTGATGTCAGCTTGATTGGACTTAGAGATGCCTAGATTAATTTTCATGTTTCTATGTGGGTATTTCCAGAGAAAATTAACTAAGGGTAAAAGACCTCCTCTGAATGTAGGCAGCTCTAATTCATGTGCTTAGATCCCACAACCATTGGAGAAGTCTTTTCTCCTAGCCTGAGAATGTGTGAGATGTGAACAAATGGAGCCTTGGACAACTTGAAGTTTGTTTTGCCATCTACCCCCCTAAGCTCTGCCTCTAGCTCCCTCCCTTACCTTGGCAGCCACTAAAAGGAAGCGAAAGGTTAGGAGGCTTGCTCTGGCTGCAAAGGACTAAAAATAGAGGGTCTTGTAATTTTAGGAGTTGAGAACTTGCTATACAAGACCAGTGTGGGCATCCCTATCATGTCAGGATATTGCATAATGAGGAAGTCACACATGCAACCTCTGGCTTCACCTTGGCTGGGAAATACCTGACCAGAAGGAGAAATGGAACAACAGAACCCATCACTCTCAGCCTTCCAAGCTGTTGAGGGATCTCGCCCAACCTCTGCAAGAGGCTGCTTCCAGTGTGTCTTATAGGAGATAACACATTCCTACAAGAAGATCTGTGGTCCTCAGTTCAAAGACAAGGATGCTGACACACAGAGAGCTACAGTAAGTCTGCAGGGAGCACAACTGAGAGGTGGGCCAGCTTGGGGCAAGTCCCGTTTCTGAGTACCGTCCTTGGTGTCAGGCTCACGCAGAAAGGAGATAAGCATGTCTGTCTATATCTGTGCAAACATGTGAGGGAAGAAAGGAGAAGAGAATGAGAATTTGGTCACTGGGGGAAAAAAGCCACTGCAGGGCTCCAATTTTAGTCAAGGGTGTCAAATTCCCCACAACTCCCTCATCAGAGGTAAGGAACTAGGATCTCTTAATAGGGCCTATGAACAAGACACATTTTCCAATAAAATGTCTTAGGTGCTTTATACTGTTACTAAGCAGAGGCTTTAAGTAGAGGAGAATTGAACTGCCTCAGAAGGTTGTGGCTTTTGGGCAGAGGTGTTCCTTACCAACATCTTACCTGAAAAGAGAGCCAAGGAGAGCAGAATGAAGATCTCCACGGTGAGAAGGAAGTAAACTTCAGCTCTAAGAACAGAGGACCTCAGGGACTCTGGATCTGCAGGAGGGAAGCATATGTTTGAATTTAGGGTGGTGTTATCCTATGTGAAGGGAGAGCCACCAGTTACTCTGAGCAATGCTGCTGGGCAGAACCAGCTGGGTTGAGTCCTATACAAAGGGAACTCACCAGAGGGATGTCATTCCTGAATAAATGTTATCTTTGCAGCAACTTTGAAAACCTGAGCTCCCTGAAAAGCCCAGATAAGCAAGAGAAACCTTTTCTTGATTAAATCCACTTGGCATACATCCTTTATAGATCCCAGAAGTCATAGACACATCACCACTGGCACATGTTCATGTGAGCAACTGTACCCTCTCTTGATATGTGTTAAAAGAGGCTGGGCCTCTTGTCCCTCCATCATTCTTAGGGGCTTGGTTTCTATTTAGATGGGAGGAATCCCAGCAAAGAAATCCTTAAGTAAGTTGAGTACCAAATTACAGTGAAGACCTAGGGAGTGTGGTTAGAGGTGGAGTATGCCAGCTGCCAGAAGTATCTATTGCCTGCAAGCTGGAATAGATGAGTACCACTGTCAACAGCTGGGGCTGGAGGGACCAGATTCTGGAAAGCTTTTCTGAGTAGAACTGGGACACATCAAGTGGGTCTTTCCATGCAGTAGCAGCGACAGCTTCTCTTGATTCCTGAAAGATGCACATGTTCTGACCACTAGCTTTCAAAGTTTGAATTCTTGAAAAACCCTAAATTCTCAAATTTAAACTGGGTGCTCCTTATTATATCCTAGCACTTCCCTTCGAGAGCCAGATGTAGATGGCTTTTCTACATTGTGCAATAACATCCTTTCTTGAGAAAAGGGGAGCCTTCCTCTAATTCACAGGAATTCAGCATATGCACTCATATCAAGTTTGCATTGTGTAATTACATTACATTATCTACTCCTCTCTGGTGATATCTGTTTCAACCAACAAAATGTGTTAGACAAAAAAAAAGACTAGAAAGAAAAATTAATAGATTAAATTAAGTTGAGTGAAATGTCTTGGCAAATGATGATATGTGAAGCCCATTACACTGCCCAGATAGCTGATGCTGTTAATTGTTCATTTTGTTTTAGGTATGTTAATGGTGTCATCACAGCCTGTTCTAGTTAGCCTCTCTGTTGCTATAGTCAAAACACTGACCAAAAGTAACCTGTGGAGGAAAGGGTTTATTTCTACTTATAGATTACAGTCTGTTGTTGAGGAGGATGGGCAGGAGCTCAAGGCAGGAAGTAAGGCAGAGACTATGTGGGAAAGCTACTTACTGGTCTTCTCTTCCTAGCTTGATCAGCTACTTTTCTTATATAGGCCAAAGCCTACCTACCCAGGCCACAGTGAACTGGGCCCTGATACATCAGTTAGCAATTAAGAAAATATCCTCACAGACTTGCCCACAGGACAATTTGATGGAAGCAATTCCTCAACTGAGATTTCTTATTCTCAGATATGTCTAGGTTTATGTCAAGTTGACCAAAACTAACCAAACACACCAGCCAGGTATACCAGATGTCCGTTGGTATACATGCCTTTATGTAGCCCCTCTGAAGGTGAGTCAGGGACGGCCTGCATGATAAACAAAACTTGGCAGAAGTATTATGTGTGTCTTTCAAAAGTGGTTCAACTTCTGCCCCAGTCTCTTGTACTGCTACCTTGGGGGAGTCGGCCATCATTTTATGAGGATTAAAGCAAGCAATGGAGAGACTCACATGAAAAGGCAACACCTTGTTACTCATGCCAGAGTCACCTTGGTCATGGTCAAGCTTTCAGATGTCTGACCCAGCAATCTCATAAGATATCATGAACACTGAACCATCCAAGAAGATGTTTCTGAATTTCTGACCCACACAGAACAGGAGCACATAATAAAGGCTTGTTGTCTGATGTAATCCAGCAAATAATAATTCTGATTTCTTTTTTTTTAAAGGTACATTTATTTATTTATATACAGCATTCTAGCTGCACATATTCCTGCAAGCAAGAAGAGGGCACCAGACCTCATTACAGATGGTTGTGAGCCACCATGTACTTGCTGGGAATTGAACTCGGGACCTTTGGAAGAGTAAGCAGTACTCTTAACCTCTGAGCCATCTCTCCAGCCCTCTGATTTCTTTTAAATACAGTCCTTATCTCTGTCAATACTAGATGCAAAACAATCAGTGTTGTTCAGAGATGACACCAAATTACCAAAGAAAATGTCATCAGAAATAGAAATGGGGTGTGCATGGTAAGTTTCAGCAAAATGCCCAAGATAACGAAAAAGTTACATTATAAATAACGAGAGTAGGGTGTGGTGGCACACACTGTAATCCCAGCACTTCAGAGAGGGAAGCAGGAGGATCAGTTGTTTACGGTCATCCCCTATGAGATATCAAGTGCAAGGCCAGCCTCAAATATATGAGATTCTATCTCAAATTGAAAACTCAAATAAATAAAATAAATGAGAAGATGGGGGTATGAAGATGCTGGCAGTCAGTGTTAGCTGGTGCTAACTGGTGCTAATAATTCTGTTCCTCTCTCTTAAGGATAAGATTAATCTTTAGATTTAGGGAAGTAAAAAGTACATAGGTACTGAGACTAAACGAAGTAATACTTTGTTTTTTGAGACAAGATTTCTCTGTGTAGCTTTGCGCCTTTCCTGGAACTTACTCTGTAGACCAGGCTGGCCTCCAACTCACAGAGATCCGCCTACCTCTGCCTCTGAGTGCTGGGATTAAAGGCGTGCACCACCGCCCGTCTCCAAGTAATACTTTTTAGAATATCTTTTATAAGTTTTTTATAGAGAAAGTAATTTGAAGTCCAAAATTTCAAGATACTCAGGGCAGGGTTAAGTGGATGTGATCATAAATGAGACAAGAGAGACCATAAATTAGTAAGTACTACAACAGGATAGTAGGCAAATGAGGGCTCATTATCCTAGTCACTCTGCTTGATAGCTTTTGATTTTGACAAAATAAAAAGTAGTAAAACAAGGCCCAGTAAGATGGCTCAGCCAGTATAGATGCTTGCCACTCAGGCCTGACAGCCTGAGTTTGATGCCAAAACCCACATGGTAAATGAAGAGAACCACCTCCACAAAATTGTCCTCTGACCTCCACATTGGTGCCATCACACATGCCCCTACACACACACACACACACACACACACACACACACACACACCCTAATATTTTTTAAGAAACAAAAGGACCCTGGCTTGAGTGTTATTAGTCCTGTGTTACAAATAACAGCAGACACAGGAGATAAGTAAGTGGTCCAAGTTCACAGAATCAGTAGAGCCAGTATGATCTGATGTGAAATCTCGAGTGTTTGGAAAATAACAGCAATAAAAATATTTTTCCATTGCACTGTGTCTCTCTGTCTCTGTCTCTGTCTCTAACACACACACACACACACACACACACACACACACACACACACACAATCTGGCAAAACTGCTTTAGAGTTTACAAAGAGAATTACATGCACACTGTTGTCTGAGGAAGTCAGGTTTCTTACTCCTGTCCTACCCAGCTATGGTGGTTAGGAGCAGGATTTTTCTTGAAACCGTGCCTGGAAATTATGCATATGAATGATGATATCAGCACAGGATTCTGATTGAACAACCTGCAGAAATCTGCCCAGGAAAGCAGCCACTCATCTATAATAAGCAGCAAACCAGCCTGCCGTCAGTGGGATTTTTAGGGAGTCGGGTTGTTATCTCTATCAACAGTCTTTGGAAGTCAGACACTAACCTCTGTTTACAATTATCCTCAAATCGCCAAGACTTGTGGAGAAAGTGGCGGCTTCCTCAACAGTGGTTCTCACTGCAGTTTGTGAACAAGCAGATGTGTCCCAGTGCCACACCCACTCAAGCCTTTTCTCTCTTCTGCTTCAAAAAACTTAATGGGCTGAAATGGCTCCTACATCATCAAATTGAAAATCAACTCTGTGTACACTGTAGAATTAATCACACTTACCACTTAACCCGTCAGCCACCACCAAAGTTAACTGACCAACTGCCAAACTGACCTTCCAGCAATAGGCTTTCCACTTTAACCAATTAAATACATTTTCTTTGTCACACTGCCACCATGACTCTGGAAAAGCCTCTCCATCTGCCCTTCTAGAAGAGCTGCCTGCCCCGTATAGCAGAGCTGTTTGCAATCTGCAGATGCTCTGTTCACGAATCCTCGAATACTCAAGAAAAACTCATTAAGATTCAGTGTGTTGGTCTGGAGAGATGGCTCAGCAGTGAGGTCCTGAGTTCAATTTCCAGCAACCACATGGTGGCTCACAACCAGCTGTAATGGGGTCTGATGCCCTCTTCCGGCACGCAAACATACAATGCACAAGCATACATACACACTGGTACATAAAATACATTTTAAAAATCAGTGTGTTTTAACTGATTTTTTAACGGGCAGGACTGGTGATCTTACACAGTCTATTCTTCACTCTCCTGCCTCAGCCTGCTGAGTACCTCTGATTACAGATGGGCGCCACTACACCTGGCCTCTGCATTTCTCTTAAACACCACTACAAAGCTTCCCTACTCTCCTTTCTCTCTTTCTTTCATCTTTCCTTCCCTCCTTCCTTCTTTTTCTTTCTTTCTCTCCTTTCTTCCTTCCTTTCTTTCTTCTCTCCTCTCTCTCTCTCTCTCTCTCTCTCTCACACACACACACACACAGAGAGAGAGAGAGAGAGAGAGAGAGAGAGAGAGAGAGAGGAGAAATTGCTTTTTGGAGGCATTTGGTAGGCTAAGTCTCTATTTCCACTTGATTTATTTTGAAAAAAAAAAGAAAGAAAGAAAAACGAAGTAATAAGCCCATGTATTTGCTATCTACATTTGTTCAGTGTCTTCACATGGAAGAGGAGAAAACCATCCCTGGATTTGTCTGGATGTCTCTGTACCCTTTCTCTTTAGAGAAAAAGCCCTACTTAGCTTTCTGTTTTCACTGAAAGGCTGCTGGCCAGAGGCAAGCTTCACGGGAAGATCCCTGCCACACTCATCTCCAAACCAGAAACCAGGGTGGGTCTAGTTACTTGTAACCAAAGGATTTTGTTTTGTTTTGTTTTGTTTTTCAAGACAGGGTTTCTCTGTAGCTTTGGAGCCTGTCCTGGACTTGCTCTGTAGACCAGGCTGGCCTGGAACTCACAGAGATCCACCTACTTCTGCCTCCCGAGTGCTGGGATTATAGGCGTGCGCCACCACTGCCCAGCTACGTTGTTTTGTTTTGTTTTGTTTTATGTTGTTTTTTTTTGTTTTGTTTTGTTTTGTTTGTTTGTTTTTTTACTTTGACTTCTTAATTCTTTGGGAGTTTCACATCATGCACTCCATTTTCACTCACCTCCCGGTCCCCTCCATATCCTTCCTTTTACCCCTGTGGTACCTCCCCTACAAAACAAAGCAAGCAAGCAAACAAACAAAAATAAGAACAAAACAAACAAAAAACCCTCTTCACTTCTCCTTCTTTAACGACTCTCCAACACCTCTTCCACCATCCTGGTGGCACTGGGGGCCTTGGTGTGTTATACAGTACACCCTTTTGTCCCATCAGCATTATCAGAAGCAAATGTTCATTGTAATGAGTCACTGTCTGCTTCAAGGGGTCTGGTTTCTAGTTCACCATCATCACTGGATCCTCACCAGAACTCCTAGGATATCCTGAGGCCACCCCAAGATGTAAAGATCCTGTAAGTATTGTTCCACAGGACCAGTCCCTTTATGACCTCCAGAAGGTCCTAGATGTGGTAAATGGGTTGGGCCAACCCTAGGCCCGGCTGTGGACCTGGATGGTAGCTGAGCTGGTCAGTACAGGTCACTGGGACCACCAGCCTCAGGCAAGAGTGAGGAGTCAGCTCCCCTGCACCCATGCCCTCAGGGTCCATTCACCCTCTCCTGTGGTAAGGCATGGGGTCATCTTCTCAAGTGCAGGGGCCAGCTCTCCTATGAAGGTCAGGACCCGCTTTCTGCTGCAGTGTCCAGCAAAAGGCAAGGCCAGCATTCCCTGGACCAGTGAAGGGTAGGGCCAGCTCAGCATATGGCCATGTGATTTCATCTCGCTTGGTTCTTAAGGCCCCTTGAGGTGACACGGGCCACAGACATCAACACAGACCCCAGGTGCAGCTGGACCACAGACCCAGACACGGCCCTCACTTGGACCCAGATGACAGACATCCTGTCTCTGAGTGGAAGCACTGGCCACTCAGGTTGGGATGTTCTGGCGGCAGCATGGCCTCTGAACAACCTCAGGTTGCAGTCCCAACCCTGGGTTTCTATGTGACCTTTGGTGGCAATACGGGGCTCAGACTTCAGCAAAGACTCCAACCACAGTAGGACCATAGACCCAGACATGGCCCTCAGCTGCAGCTCTGGCCTGGATGTCACCATGGCATCGGGTAGCAATGCAGGCCACTCAGATCTGCATGCATCATGGCCCTTGGACACCAACATGAACTCAGGTGGAGGACCTGAACCTGGACATCCTCATGGCCCTCCCTGGCTGCTATGGGGCCACAGACCCAGACATAGCCCTTGTCAACAGCTTGGCCTGGTTGGCATCCTAGCTCCAGGTGGAATCCCCAGCCACTCAGATCAGGATGTAGCCAGAGATTTTTGGTTCACCTTTTTTGACTTCATGCTAAAAGGGTATTTTCACATGGCACGGCTTCAGTTTCTTCTGGCTTTGGCTTTGGCTTCTTCTAAGCTGGTACAGTCCTGTACCTCAGGTTATTCCCACTTGGCAAAAATGAAACAACCCAGTTCCCAGCAAGCCACCAGTGACAATCAGAGGGGCAAAGAAAAAAAGTAAAGGCAGTTTTCAAACCTAGCCACAGTCTAGAGATACCTACAGGCCCAGCTCAGACTGCTCTTCAGACTTGAGGGTAGTGTTCACTTTAAATTAAAGCTTTCAGAAGGGGAGACTGAGTGTTACTACAACAGTGTGAGGATTATCAGGAAACCAAGGACCGACAGCACTTCCCCTTTACTGTCTGGCTAACTGGACAGAGGCTATAAAGCCCTGGAGCAAACCCAGGGCCTCTTCCTGGAGGCGCACTTGAACTAAACCAGAGATCAGTAAGGGGAAGCCTTGCGTGCTTGATTCTTCTGGGGTGACAGGAGAGAAATAAGGAGCCTCTGCTGAAATGATAGCAAGAGGACTTAGGTAACTGAGCTCTGGCCTAGCATTAGCATTCAGACAAACTTCCGGAATAGCTACCATCTAATTCCACTTTCAGATCCCACTCTTCTTTGCTTAACAGGCACTGTGGTCTTGAGGCTCTCACCAAACGAACACTTTATCTGGGGGGACTCACTCCGTGGGTAGCTTCAGATTTACATAGGAAAACAAGGGTGGACATTATGAGTGTCGGGAGCTGCAGGGCTCCGATGATGTGGCTGACACTGTCCACTGCGTAGCATCTATCCTGATTAACCAGAGGACAGCAAGAGCAGCTAAGGAAAGAGCCTCACGGGGACTGTGATTACCATCCTCTTTCATTTCTCTCTCCCCCCACCCCAAGGTCTCACTGTGTAGCCCTGGTTGGCCTAGTACTTGATATGTAAAGACTGGCCTTGGACTCACAGAGTTCTCTGCCCCCACCCCACAGAGTCAGGATTAAAGGCGCGTCCATAATTGGCCAGTGGACAACATGTTTCCCAGTCTGCAGAGACAATGCGACCAGCTGCCTTGACCCCACAGTATCATGCCTTACCCACCGTGATAGAACTGTATCCTCACACTGAGATAAACATTGTAGTACCCACCTCACAGAATTTCAGAGCCAATGGGCACCTAAAATCTCAGTGCCCAGAAAATGATTGGCAGGACTAGGGAGCGTTTAATACACACACACACACACACACACACACACACACACACACACTCATTCACTCACTCACAAAGCTGGACACTATGGCCTAATCTCAAATCATAGCCCTGGGGAGGCTGAGATCGGCAGACACCTGGGCTTTGCTGGTCTAGACTAATTGTTGAGCCTCAAGCTGTTACGAGAATCTGTTTCAAAAAATAAGGTGGACAGTACCTGAGGAAAAGGGATATTCGAGTTTGTCCTCTGGCCTCCACATGCAAAATTTATGTGCACCTCCCCTGCCACACACACACACACATGCACCTTTACACACAGTAACATGCACACACACACACACACACACACACACACACACACACACACAGAAAGTGATAATAACTTTCAATTGTCTCTTTTTGCCTTACATTCAGTAGTAGAATTATAACAGGCACTTAAAGATTGCTTTTACTAAAAAGAAATGACTCTTCATTTGGGTTCAGAAAGTAACTAGGAGGCCAGTGAGAGCTTGGCACCCCACCTTCATTTCTCATCCGTATCCTTTAGGCAATTGGTTTACCTTTGCATATGGGCACGTTAAATACTCAAGAAGTATGTGGTGGTTTGGATTGGAAATGTTCCCCCATAGGCTCAGGCATTTCAACACTTGGTCCTCAGTTGGTGGCGCTGTTTTGAGAGGTTACGGAGGTACAGCCTTGCTGAAATAGACGTTGAGAGTTTAAAGCCTTGTACCACTCCCAGTTCACTCTCTCTGCTTCCCACTTATGGTGGAGAGGCCATCACTCAGCTCCCTGCTCCTTCCTGTCACCGTGCCTGCCTCTGGATGCTATGCCAACTCTCCACCATCATAGCCTCTTACCCCTCTGGACCCAGAAGCCCAAATCAACACTTCTATGCATTGTCTTGGTCATGATACTTTGTCGCAGCAACAGAAAAGTAACCGATACAGAGTAGCAGTATAAGATCTTGTACCTTTTACAGGTTTTACCTGACTAACCTATTTCACTCCTCCTTACAGGCTGAAGCCACAAAGCTAAAAGTTAACATCTTAGTGCCAGCTTTCTTAAATGTCCTGTCCCAGACTTACAAAGCACACCTAAAGATCTCCAGCAGTCCTAAACCCGCAGTTGCCTTGGACGCCAAGAGCATCAGAGCCTTGCATGCCAGACCACCTCCCAGGGAGGACAATCATCTACAGCGGTGAGGCTGCTGCACTTTGGAACAGTGTTCCAGGAAGCAAGCAGGATGAATGCCAAGAGCAATCCACTGTGGCTCCAAGCCCCCGAGTGATCCCAGCCGAGAGCTGCACAACAGTTGGCCATCATCTTTTATTTACTTAATCACACCCACACAGGTGAATCTGGCAGTTTCAGCCCTCCTTAAACTCAGCTCACTCCTTCTGTTCTCAACATCTTCGGAACCTTTCAGAGCAGATTCTGTCCATCCAGCCCAGCTAGAATCTTTCTTTGGTAAGACAAGACTCCCTCAAGATTCCATTTCTTCTTGTGTCTGGGAAGGAAGAACACAGTCCGTGATACTTGGTAATGCGTGGTCTTCATGTCAGGCATCCACAGAACTGTCAGAGAAGAGCAAGAAAACAACTGAAGCAGAAACAGGGAGCAGTGAGACTGTGTGGCCACCGGCCAGATGACCGCACTGCAGTGGAAGGAAACAAGAATGTCTGATAAGGCGAACTGTGAGGTTGTTCTTTGTGTGTCATGGCAACTAGTCAGTGGCCTGCTCAGTACTCGAGTCCAAGGAAACTGAGGTCTGACAGACCCTACAAGCTCTGAGGATCAGAAAGTAGGTTTCCTTGAACTTTTTTATTTTGCAGGCGTAGACAATGGGGTTCATCATAGAGTTCGCATGGGACAACAGGATCCCCAGGCACATTGCGACCTCTGGTATGTGAACGTTAAAGTAGGAAACAAGGTTGATGATGGACAAAGGCAACCAGCACAAAGCAAACAAGAAGAGAACCAGAAACAGGGACTTGGCTGTCTTGAATTCCCGTCCGTAAAATGCACGCGTCTCTCTGAAGCCAGACAAGTTCTGACTGAGCTTGTTGCGGAGGATGTAGAAGATGTCCAGATAGATGATGCACATGACAATGAGGGGGATGAGGATCCAAGTGATAAAACTGAAGAAGACCATGTAGTCCAGACACACCACGGAACGGAAATGGCACAAAAGGGTGGTACTATTTTGGGGGAGCCCTGAAGTCATTTTTCTATTCCAGCCAAACATGGGGGTCAGTCCCACCAGGAAGGATACTAGCCAGCAAAGGCCCAAGGATAGCCATATTCTTCTTTGAGTGGTGACCGTCCTATATCTGTTTGAATGGAAAAAAGTTAGTGAGTTCACAACAGGAAATGACTAGTTGGGAGAAAGGGAGGAAGAGAAAATAAGCTCCTTCATCTTCTGCTGAGAGATGAAATACCCATAGTGTAAGGTGACATTAAAAAACAACAACAACAATCTAGAATGATCAGCAATATGTTTCCAAAATCAGGTACCTACATGCCTCCACTTAATCATGGCTCTGAGACTTCTTTTTTTTTTCAGATTTATTTTATGTATATGAATGTTTTACTTGCATGCATGTCCATAAAACCACGTGCACGCCTGGTGCCCAGGGTGGTCAGATGAAGGCACTGGATCTCCTGGAACTGGAGTTACAGACAGTACTGGGTGCTGGGAATGGAACCTGAGTCCTCTGCAAGAATAGCAAGTGCTTTTCTCTACTGAGCCATCTGTCCAGCACCTCCCTGTCCTGCAATGGAAGAGTTGCTTAAATCTTGGGACCCCCCCCCACACACACACTGATGAGAATCTCCCCCAAAGCCTGCTGGTATGCTGTGCTCTGCGCAGTTATGGTTGGCTATTGTCCTGGAGCTCATAAGTTACCCTATCCTTCCATAAGTTACTTTACCCTTCCATAGTTACTCTACCCTTCCATAGTTACTCTACCCTTCCATAGTTACTCTACCCTTCCATAGTTACTCTACCCTTCCATAGTTACTCTACCCTTCCATAGTTACTCTACCCTTCCATAGTTACTCTACCCTTCCATAGTTACTCTACCCTTCCATAAGTTACTCTACCCTTCCATAAGTTATTCTACCCTTCCATAAGTGACACTACCCTTCCATAAGTTACTCTACCCTTCCATAGTTACTCTACCCTTCCATAAGTTACTCTACCCTTCCATAAGCTACTCTACCCTTCCATAAGTTACTCTACCCTTCCATAAGTTACTCTACCCTTCCATAAGTTACTCTACCCTTCCATAAGTTACTCTACCCTTCCATAAGTTACTCTACCCTTCCATAAGTTACTCTACCCTTCCATAAGTTACTCTACCCTTCCATAAGTTACTCTACCCTTCCATAGTTACTCTACCCTTCCATAAGCTACTCTACCCTTCCATAAGTTACTCTACCCTTCCATAAGTTACTCTACCCTTCCATAGTTACTCTACCCTTCCATAAGCTACTCTACCCTTCCATAAGTTACTCTACCCTTCCATAGTTACTCTACCCTTCCATAGTTACTCTACCCTTCCATAAGCTACTCTACCCTTCCATAAGTTACTCTACCCTTCCATAGTTACTCTACCCTTCCATAAGTTACTCTACCCTTCCATAAGTTACTCTATCCTTCCATAAGTTACTCTACCCTTCCATAGTTACTCTACCCTTCCATAAGTTACTCTACCCTTCCATAAGTTACTCTACCTGACCCATTTTCACGTGGGCATCTGTTCTGGTCTTTGAGTAAATCAGTGTTTTCTTATGGTTATGTTGAAATGTTTCAGAGCCCTTAATAGTTTCTTCCCGGCGAGTCATAGTTTCTCCTTAAACCATCCTTCCTAAATAGCCTGAAACAGACTACAAAAGAGAGAAACTAAGACTTAACTAAACCTCACAGCTAACAAAAGATATTCTATGACAACTTCTATTTTATTGGTGGCAGCAGCGGCACAGCTACCATGTATTGAACACAGATTCGGTGACAGGGGTTTTTATTTACTAACTTTATTGACTTAACCTTATAAAGATAAAATTATTATTTTCATTTTATAGATCTAAAAAATGTAAAATGGCATTAGGCAACATAGAGAAGCCAGAAGTGGTAGTCTACAAGTCAGAAAAGGTGAAGCCGGTTCAGGTGCTCAGAAGCACTCAGAGACCTGGAGACTGAAGCAGAGAAAGCTAACAACTTGCCCAAGGCCAGATCACAAGACCAGGGAGAAGAACCCAGACTTGTTTTCATCTACAGCCTATTTGGAGCTTCCTCGCCATGCTCTTTCCCCCAAGAGAAACTGGAAGGAACCAGGAAATGGGATTTCTCCTTGGGTTGTCTGCCCTCTTCACATGGTCACATACTACAAAAATGTCTTTGTCTCAGAAGTGTTTTACACTTTATTAAAACAAAAAAAAGGAAAAAGAAAATACACCATTTTTTTTTTCATTTTTCAAGAGTTTCGCTGTGTAGCCCCGACTGTCCTGTAACTCACTCCGTGGACCAGGCTGGTCTCGAACTCACAGAGATCCACCTGCCTCTCCTCCTGAGTGCTGGGATTAAAGGAGTGTGCCACTACCACCAGGCAAAAATCTATTTTTTAGAATCTTTTTTCAACATCAGGACAGACTCAGACGGAAGCAACGTTAAAATCTAACCTACATCTGCAAAGCCACACATCCAGCTGCTTATCTCTTCTCACACTAATCTTTCTACTTCTCCTAAAACAAGATATCCTATCTACTAGACTCTCTCATTTTGAAAACTTGAGATCAGACTTTTAAAGATACATCGGGCTTTCATCATCTTTGGCTACCCCATGGTCAACGGAGAAGGTCTCAGAGTGCCCCCGTTTCCTGTTCCTGAGTCTCGGGTCTTCATGTCTAACCTCTGCACAAACTATATGGTACAAAGATGTCTGCTGCCCTTTGTAAACACCGAGGCCAGTTTTGGTTCCTTTCCACTGAATAGGTCTGGGAGCCAAACTTGGCAGTTCTACTTTCCAGCCGTCCCTCTCTCTCAAGGCTGCCCCACCCTTCTCCAAGCAGGTTACCTGACCGTCAACTTGACCCTCAGGTATCGGTCTACGGCAATGGCCAGCAAGGACATGATGGAAGCGTGGGTGAAGATCAGAAGCACGCAGGACATGAAAAGGCAGGCATAGAAGTGCATCTCGACTTCCAGGCTGACAGCAATAGCTAACGGCATGACCAACACCCCAACAGCGATGTCAGCCAGTGCTAGGGAGACTATGAAATAGAAGGTGGTGGTCCTCAGACTGGGGTTCAGCTTGACCACCCAGATGACCAGCATGTTGCCCACCACAGCGCAGAGCCCGATGACAACCTCCATGGAGATGTAGGTGACTTTCAACCACAACTCTGTTGTGGTATTGTCAGGTTTCATGCTGTCTCAGAGAAGCTTCGGTGACAGGTTTGTCAGCAGGATGTATATGGGGCTGGTGGACCTAGCTCTTGCCAGACATCTGCCCAGAAATCCGCAGCAGTCAGGAACTCACAATTCCTTCATTCCTTCCGGTGTGATGCTCTCTTGGAGACTCTTCTCAAAAAGGGCCCATTACAGGACCATAGACTTCAGCCACACATCCCTGGTCTCCCAGTGACCTGGGGGACACAGTTCTATGCAACTAAATCCGAGAGTGTTGCTGTCCTTACTTCCCCAGACAGATGCAGTCAAGGCTTCTGCCTTCCCCTGCCCCCACTCCCAGAGGACTTTTCAAGCTCCATCAAGATAAGTACCCCTCTTTAGCATGTTTCAAGAAGTGAGATAGTCCAAGAGGAAGTACAGGGCCAGGAACCCTCAGAAAAAGAAAAAAAAAAAAAAAAAAGGTAGGAAGAGCCTAGGAAGCTGGCATGAGTCGCGTGCAGACAGCTCAAAGAGAAGACGAGAGTGGGGTCTGATAGTGAAAGCCGACACTCTCAGCTACATGGGAAGCTAAGGCAGCAGGGAGAGTCAAGGCCTGTCTCAGTCACAGAGTGAGTTTAAGGCCAGCCTCTAAGTAATTTAACAGACATTTCTAAAAAAAAAAAAAAAAAAATTCTTAAATGGGGATATAGGGAGCTAGAGATATATCTCAGCAGTAGAATGATTGACTGGCATGCATCAGGCCCTGGGTACCACCCCCATCACAACACACACACACACACACACACACACACACACACACACACACACACACACACACACACACACACGGTACGGGGTAGAATCAGTGATCAAGTAAGGGGTAGAATCAGGGACCAGATGAGTGTAGGGATGGGATTGAGTAGAAGAGATGGAAACACTGACTTGGTAATATTTCTACCAGCACTGGGGAGTCACAGGCAGGCAATCACCATGAGTTTGAGGCCATCCAGGTCTAACTAAAGAGTCTAGGTCAGTCAAGGACAGACTCAAAAAAATTTGTGTACACACACACACACACACACACACACATACACACATATATGCATACATATGTTTGTGTGTGTGTGTGTGTGTGTGTGTGTGTGTGTGTGTGTATATATCTGTATATAAGCACATATGTGAGCAGGTGCCCGTGGAGGCCAGAAGAGGGCATCAGGTCCCCCTTTACAAAAGCAGCAGGCACACTTAAGCCACTGAGCCATCTCTCCAGCCCCAATGTTTAAGCAGGTTGGTTTTTGTTGTTTGTTTTGGTTTGGTTTTTTTGGTTTGGTGTTTAGTTTTGTTTTGTTTTGTTTTGCGGCAGGGGTGGGGTGGGGTGGGGTTGGGGGTTGGGGGGTTCATCAGCCTCCCTTGTGGCACTTCATCTTACTTCTGCTATAACTGCTTTCTTTATCTCTCCTTCATTGAAGGAAGTTACTGAGAGCAATTTCTATCAAGTGGCAAGAAAAAGTCTTATCAAAAGCAATCTGAATCTTGCTTGGTTAATTAATGTAAAAAAACAAAACAAAACAAAAAACTCCATCCTTTGCCACTTGGTACCACAAAGCAACCTCATGTGAGAGAAACACCTTCCTGGGCATGGGGCAGTTCACACTGCCTGGATGTTGTAGCAATTGTACATCAAAGGACATCTTTCTGAGGTTAAGCATCTCCAGACATGGCTGGCAGCCCAGCTTCAGGAATGAGTACGGACAGCATGGAGCTGGTGGAGATCAGACTTTCATCTCTATTTAAAGCTTGTTGGTCAGGCAATAGGCAGCTACTACAATTAACAACAGCAGAAACAAGATGGCAGTCCACGTTTTGTTACAACAAAAGCTGAATGGACAGGCTGGAGAGATAGCTCAACCATTAAGAGCACTGGGTGCTCTTCCAGAAGACCCAGGTTCAATTCCCAGCACCCAGCTGTCAGCTCACAACCCTTGGTAACTGTAGTTTCAGGGGGTCAGACAGACAGCCTCTTCTGTCCTCCAAGGGCACTTCATACATGCCATGCACAGACATACATGAAAAGCAAAACACCCAGACACATACAATAAAAAAAATTTTAAGCTGAAAGGCAGTGAGGAAGGTGGCAGGGGACAGGAACATAGTTCTAGCCCGCAGGAAGTGGAAGGACCTAGTTAAAGATATAGTTAAAGGACATAGTTAAAGACAAGGTGGATCTGAAAACATGGCCATCTGTGCTTTCATGTTCTCCCTGTGCCCGCCCATTTCATTCTCTTGTGGAAACAGAGGTCTTTCAAAACCAATTCATTTCCACTGGGTTGGGGAAGTCAAGGAGATGGTCTGAGACCAAGACCACACAATCTGTGAGAGAACAACCCACGGAGTTGGACAGAGGACACACCTATGGCCGCCAACATAGCCACCATGAATGACCAGAGATGCTTCTTAGCCAGCCAGGTGGCAGAAAGCTGTGACTGGATGCACAGTGACAGAAACCCTCAGCTAGGACCTGTTAGGTTCTCTCCGGGACACCAGCTACCATGGGGGTAAACATCTTATTATTTGAGATCTCATTTAATGGCTTCTAGGGGGAAAAAAGATACTACTTGTTAATGATGAGCAAAGACAGCCTCAGAAGGGTTAAATAACTTGGCCAAGATAGCACAGTTAGGAAGTGACAAGCTGACAGTCAAGCCCATACAGCTGGCTTCAGAGCCTGGGTTCTGAATGGTAGCCCTTAGAAAGTGGATAAGCAAACGACCAACCACAACATGAAGCTGTCACAAGTACAAGGAACTTCTCGTTTTGATGTCACATTGTGATCAATATTAAGAAGAAATTAATATGACAAAATGTTGATGTCGGGGGTTGAGGATTTAGCTCAGTGGTAGAGAGCTTGCCTAGCAAGCACAAGGCCCTGGGTTCGGTCCTCAGCTCCAGGAAAAAAAAAAAAATGTTGATGTCTAGGCTGCCAAGACCATGAGATTTGTAAAGCACACATATATATTCAGTGTGTTCTCTGAGTCAAGAAGAGATGGTAAGACCAGAGAAAGGGTCACATGAGCAGGCCACTGGTGAAGTTCTGGACCACAAAAAAGATCATTTTAGGACCAGAGTGCCAAAATAATAATAATAATAACAAGTTTTTAATAGTAAATTGAAGAGTAAATGAACCCTAGCTCAGATTTTCCTGCCATTCTTTCCCATCTGAAAAGAGGGCTATCATAATTTTCAGTTCTTTCTCAGAAAAGCCTAGAAAACCTCAGTTGCCAGCCATCAAGAGCAAGATACATTAGCAGGAGACCAGAGTTAGGTCTCTGGAACCCAGAACTGGCCCAAGCCGCAGCCAAGACAGGATGTCAGGCTGCTCGAAGCTCTCACTGGCTCCATACTGCGGGCATACTTGCACAAAATCGGTCTACTCGCTTCCTCTTGACACCATTACCACTTCCCCCAAAGCCTTCTACTTTTACAGACCTTTCCAAATGCCAGCGACCAGCTGGGGTTAGAAGGAAGCCGTGGCAGCCATCCCTGAAGGTGCCTTTCACCTTGGAGGCCCCTCCTATATCATACTCCCTTGCCCCTCTTTGCCAAGTTATATGGAAGATACTAAGGCAGCTCCCCACAGGCACTGATCCCGGCTCTTTTTAGGACTAGGTCAAGGCTCCTTCAATTTACAGAGCCCGGGAGTCCGAATGTGCAGAGCTTGCTCAGCATTAGTGAAAGTGAGCGTTGTCGATGAGGCCCAGGAACCCACGTCAAGGGTTCCCCTAGCCGGAGTTACAGGAAATCCTCTTCTGAGAAAGGGAACTGCTCCATCCTAGGTGCCCACACCCTAGCTATCATATTTCGACCCGCCCCAAGTGAGCCAGGCCTCCAAGCCCAAGAGAGAGTCTAGAGGGTTCACCTGCCCCTAACATTCTTGCAGATTATAGGCTCTCAAAATCTCAGTACGCCTTTCA
This sequence comes from Onychomys torridus, assembly GCF_903995425.1. NCBI lineage: Eukaryota > Metazoa > Chordata > Mammalia > Rodentia > Cricetidae > Onychomys > Onychomys torridus. The sequence continues at coordinate 80,464,913 of NC_050448.1, read as the reverse complement.
ACTAGCAGTGTCTTTCAAGGGTAGGGGCGGAGCGTTAGTTTGTCTGAGTTCGGCCTAAGGAGCTCTATGTTCAGATACGGCCACCAGGGGGCAGCACATTTCCATTTTCCACTGGAACACGAGCCGAGCTCAAAGCTGGGCTAGGGGAGGACAGGAGTGAGGATGGTAGGTAGAACTGCCTATGGTCAGTCCAGTCCAGTCGCGCACAGTATTGTGATCCTCTGGACTCAAGAAGGTTGGCAGGCAACATGCATCCTAACAAAAAGGTTTGCGTTTTGCTCCACAAGACAAGGACAATTACCCTCACCTCACAGCGGAGGAATCTGCTTAGGTCCTTCACCTATCCTCCTGTGGGCACAGGGCCCTCTGGTCACTCGTCATTTCTAGAGAGCATCCTTCCGAAGCCCACGATGTCTTCAAATGTCCTTGGGTCTCTTCATATCCCAGCCTCAGGCTTTCAAGTACCCACGCTTGTATTTTCTATTCAAGTCAGGGACACCCACGGTGTCTGAGGCTCATCCTCTGATTTCACACAGGTCAACTGTGGGTCCTGATGCCGCTTTCAGTGCCCTTTCTGTAAACACTAGCAGGTGTAGCAGTGAACTCGGGGTAGCTCAACTGCCAGTCGTAGACTGCCCGGGGGCTGTGCCCTGGCCCCTTCTTACCCTAGCCTATCCTTAATGAGTTGAATGCAAGACTTCCTGCTACCGCAAGAAGTCCGCTGCCTCAACTACTTTGATGATACGTTCCCCCTCTACTCCACAAGGCCCTTCTACAATTAGTGTTTGAAGTCCGCCATTGATAGGCTGTTGACGAACACCTGCCAGACTCCTCCACAGGAGTTTGATATGTATCACTTACCATCATTTGCCAAAGCTAGTAGTAAGTATGACTAACCCATTTCACAGGCAAGGAAGAAGGTAAGGCTTGATGAGAAGTGGCTTCCGGCTAGCAAGTGGCAGAGCCGGGATCTGAACCTGCGTTCGTTACTGCTTACAGTTCTTTGCCAAATTTTCAACAAAAGTAACCTAAGGCCGGGCGGTGGTGGCGCAAGCCTTTAATCCCAGCACTCGGGAGGCAGAGGCAGGCGGATCTCTGTGAGTTTGAGGCCAGCCTGGGCTATAGAGTGAGTTCCAGGAAAGGCACAAAGCTACACACAGAAATCCTTTCTCAAAAATAAATAAATAAATAAACAAACAAACAAACAAATAAATAATAGCCTAAGGAAGGAAGGGATGTTTGGGCTCCCAGTTTAAGGGTGCAGTCCACTGTGATGGGAAAAGATGGCGGGGACATAAAGCTTCAGCTCACATTTCACCCACACTTGGAAAACAGAATGATGAACACTCATTCTCTGTGCTTTTCTCCCATTTTACTCAGTCCAGGACCCCCAGCCCATAGAATTGTGCCACCTCCAGCTAGAGTGGGTCCTCATAATCTAAAAACTCTCACAGATATGCTGAGAGGTTTGTCTCTTAGGTGAATCTAGATTCTGTCAAGTTGGGCGGTCTTAATTTTCAGAGCCCAAACTATCTGAGTTTCAAACCCAAGCCCTTTCTGGTGAATTATGCAAGAATAGACCACCATCAATTATACCAAACCTAAACCGCCATTGAACAGAAACTCTTTGGTGTCTGAACAGGTGTGGGCGATCCATGGGTTGGGCCAGCTGCTGGGAACAGGATATTTTGCCAGTTTTATGGTTTCTGGCTCCTCCACTGAGGTTGCTGGGTGGTGGAGGACAGCCAACAAACCCTTCCTCCCTCATCCCTCTCCACTCTACACCCCTACATCTAGTCCGTGGTCAGACAACATCAGGAAACCACATTACTTTACTTCCTGAAGTGTCCTCCTAGATAACTTTATTCCCCTCTGCTTTTCATTAGAGCTATTATAGGGAATATGCCTCAGCATTTTATTGTGAGTAGAGATACTATGTTGTTATTGCCTACTATACAGTTTCAGAGACCGATTTCCCTAAGGCGTTTGCTGCTAGGGAGGAAGTTGTTTTTCTTACTACTTCCTCTGCTCTGTGCATCAGGTTTGTAAAGAGCTCCATGTAGGTCATTTCTACATGGCCAGCCAGTAGACTTAGCACAGCAGCCCAAGCCAGGCTTGTTTCAGCAATCACATTGCACTTAAAACTTTCTAGAAAAATCTATATGCATCATCTCAATTTCAGGCTCCTAGTGTCTTTTAAAAATTACTAACCTTTTTATTTTTAATTTGTGTGTGTGTGTGTGTGTGTGTGTGTGCGTGCACACTTACATGATGGTACCATAGAGGCCGGAAGTCATCATTGGTTACAAGTGGTTGTGAGCCACCTGGGGTGAGTGTTGGGAACTGAACTCAGGTCCTCTGAAAGGGTGATGAGTGCTCTTAGCCATGCTGAGCCAACTCTCCAGCCCTGGCTCCTGGTGCTTAGTTTTGTCATGCCCTGCACTCTATAATGCTCCATGTGCTTTTTTTTTGGAAGGATCCAAGTCACAAATAACGAGAACCTGGAAGGAGCACCAGTGTTTGCTGCCAGTGCACTATAGGGATTTGTGCACTTAAAAGAATAAAATACCCAGCCAGATGTAGCATAAGCACTTGCAGTCCCAGAACTTGGGAGGCAGAGGCAGGCTGATGTGGGTGAGATCAAAGCCAGCTTAGACTGGGTAGCAAGTCTGGGCCAGCCCAGGTTACAAAGTGAGTCCCTGTCTCAAGAACCAAGAAACAGAAACAAAACAATTATCACATAGCTTTGTCATTGTTAAGTGAGCCTTAAGGAGAAGACTCAGTACAGGGTACTGATGCCCAGCAGTGTCCAGGATGGTCTTCACAGGAAGAACTCATTACTGCGCCGAGTACAAACCACTCCCAGGAAGGGTGGAAGTCACTGCCGCCCGGTCGGTGGCTCCTTCCTCTAACAGGACCCGCTGCAGCTCACGCAGTCCTCTTTGTGTATACTGCTGTTCCTACTAGCTGGCCAACTTCTTGTTCAACTTTGGGACACCCCTCCCCAGTCACATTATCCGAAAATCACCAAGAGCAAGCACATGGGAGACCTGCCTCGCGTTTATGCTTAATTTGTATAATAAATACATTAGTGGCAGGTCTGTCCTCTCACCACATCACTGTGTCCAGTAGAAACTGGGAGGAACAAAGAAGGGCCAGTGTTTGGTTGTGGCGTCTTTTTACTTCAATCCTAAACCACTGCAGGTAGAAAACAGCATGTGACTCACTTAGGTCTAGGTAAGAGGTCCTTAGAGAGGACGTTCAACAAAACTGGTTGAGGCTTCTGCATACTTGCCTACCCTGGCAGGCTCCTTCACTCATGACTGTGATTTGTCTTCTATGATGCCGTGGGCGCCCCGTTTTCCGTGCTCCGTGCCCCACAATCAGAGCTCCTTTATTCGCTGTTTAGGCGCTGTTCTCTTGTCTTCAGGCTTTTTCTGTGGGGACCCCCCCCCCCAACTGCTTCTGGCTGTTTGCGGCTCAACCTGGCCAGTCGCTGCACTCATCCCTTTTTCTCTTCCCAGACCATGTTCACACTGAATCAGACGCGAGAGGAAACTGATGTCCAGAGTGGCTCATTCAAAACTGGGACACAGTCCGGTTTCGTGGCTAGCTAGCAATTTCAGATCCTTTCCCACTCGGGGTGCTCGCCTCTCTGAACCCCCAGCTGAACGCCCTGGGGCCTCCCAACCAAGCATGCAGCTGGTGCTTTCTTCTGATTCACTGCACGTATTTCGTGGCTGGTCTGACTGTCCTGTCCGTCCAGGGTTACGTGCCAGCCAGTCACATCACCTCATACTGGCAGCACCTTCCAGACCGTCAGCGCTCAAAGCTGTGCCAAGAGCCCTCGGCCTCTGTGAGACGCCTGCAGTCATGCCTGTCCCACACAATGTGCACCCTGCACTTCCGCCTCCAGGTGTCAGTCCTGCCACACTGTGCTCATACCCGGGGCGGCCCAGCCCCAGAGAAGAAATCACCATGGGCTGCCAGCATGTAACTCAGAAGTTGAAAGTGCCATGTCGTGTTTTGTGAGCTCTTTTTCTAAGTGGATAACCTCGGCCGCTTTGCCTAATCTCCCGTGTCTGAATTTCCTCTTTGGTAAAGGAGGGGAAGATTATTCTCTGGAGACTGAAGTAAAAAAGGCCAAACAGCTAGAGCAGGGGCTTGACCACTCAGGTAGTTGCCAGAATCCTGCATCCATCTTCTTCCATGTGGGCCTCACAGGCACCCAGCCAGTGACTGCTCAAGAGGCGCTTGGTGGATGTTGAACCAACAAAGTCTCTCCATACCTACCGACCCCCGGGTGCTGCAGGCTTGCTGGGCACCTGGAGGTTGCCTTGTCTAGATTTGGCTTTCCTTGGCACCCATCTCGTCTTTTGCTGGAGAAGCTCTTTGCTCCAAATCCTACGTTGGTTCTCCTAGTCCAGAAACTGAGCTCACCCGAAGGCAATGGCAGGAAGGCGGTGACTTCTTCTCCTATCTTTCCCACTTACCAGGAAGTGAGTAGCTTGTCGGCATCAAGAAGCTTGCGCCAGAGTTCAACCATGGCCCCGCCCTCCTTTGTGAGGCTTGGAGGAAGCCTGGGGGTCTGACTGCAGGCAGTTTCCAGACAGGATGGAGCTCCTGCAGCTGCAGGGGCCCCTCCATGGCCGCAGGTGAAGCCTTTCCGGGGCTACCTCAAGAGCAAGCCCTATTCAGAACCATAATCACAGTGTCTGTGTCTCGCCGTCACTCATTCTGGAGGACCTGGCAGAGCGCTTGGCACTCTTCACTGCTATAAAAAAGGCCACCTCCAAGGCAGGGTGTGAAGGTTGCTGAATATTATGGTCACCTCCTGCCAAAATAATGCTTGACCAACATGAAGCACACGGCCCGCAACTTATGATTGGAAGCGCACTACGTTCATCTGTGTTTGCTCTTGATCCCCCAAACCAAGCATCCTCGAATCTTCCATTAACGCTGGAATAGTTCCTGGTTGTGAAGCGGCAAGGAAACAGAATGCTTTCTCCTCAGAGGCAGACTCTCCAGTCACTCCCAGGCCTCCAGGAGAATGCCTCTTTCTGACCTGGTCCCTCCAAGATGACTCAGCTGACCCGCTCCGGACCCTCCCAGAGGGAAGCTAGATCGGTGCTGCTCTAGTGGTCGTGACGTCACAGGGGTCACTGCAGATGGCCCGGTCTCCGGTCCTTGCCAACCCTCCCCCTACCTAGTACTCATGACTGGGGCTTTTTGTGTCATCCTGAAGTTGGCACTCTCTCATTTCCTGACAATAATGCTGGCTGTTGTTTCTGAGCGAATGGAACAAATGACCGCCGTGAACCTACTGCAGTCTGCAAACTGGAAACATCTGCAGGGAGGCAAGGGCAGCTGCTGGCTGGGCAGGGTCACAAGGAGCTGCTGAAGGTCCGCAGAGGGGGAGGCTGCTCCAGAGCCCTGCAGTCAGGCGGGGAGCCTGGTGTAGGTCCTTCTGGGAGGAGGAAAGTCCGTTTTCTTTAAGGGCGTGACCCCAGGAAGGTCAACCCCACACCAGTGGGTGGACCCACACCCGTGAACATGCGGCAGGCACAATCAGACTCGGGGGTTATACAAATAATTCTTAAAGGATATGAAGTTAGGAGGGGGTGGGAATAAGTAGACTTAGGAGTTCAGAGAAGCAGGGAGTGAGTATGATCAAAACACATTGTGTGTGTGTGTGTGTGTGTGTGTGTGTGTGTCTCAAAGAATTAATAAAAACCATTTTTGTTTTTTTTTTTTTTTTTTAAGATTTATTCTGCCTGAAGGCCAGAAGAGGGCACCAGATCTCATTACAGATGGTTGTGAGCCACCATGTGGTTGCTGGGAATTGAACTCAGAACCTCTGGAAGAGCACTCGCTGTTCCTAACCTCTGAGCCATCTCTCCAGCCCCCTAATAACCATGTTTTAAAGGATTATCTCACAACCCTCCTCTTCTACTTCCAGAAGATGAACTCCTTGCCATGTCTTGACCAAATCAAAAGAGCTCGGAAGTCTCTCTCCTACATTCTGCTTAGATGTTAGATGTGGCTGAAGTGACTCTCATTTCACAGACGACAGCAGAGACCCAAAGAGGAAGCAGGTGCAGGGAGAGACAAGCAGTCTGCACTGGCACAGGACAACTGCCCCACCCACCGTGAGTCTGTGGGGACACAGGTAGGAGGGACATGTTCCTGCATACTTCAGCCCTCGAGTGGGTGCACACATGAGCTCGAGTGTGCACACGCGCATGCACACAGACAGACAGACACACACACACACACACAAACACACACACACACACACACACACACACACACACACACACACACTCTATACTATATGGCCTTCCTTCAAGTTGCTGGACGGCAGTCATGCCTCCATTAAAGCCAGGAGTCTCTGGACAGTCCTATGAAGTAATGCAGTAATTCCCCACTATCTGGGCCTGATGCAGAGCATGCTTACCATCCCATTCTTAAAATCTCTGTTGCCAGCTTTTCCTTGGTTCTTGGTACATGGAGCCTATTGTTCGCTTCCGCAACATTTGCTTTCCCAGGCAAGGACATTGACATCGCACCAGGTTAAGGAGCTTGTCCATGGTGGCTTGGCTAGCTGCTGCTGGAGTCAGCCAAGCTGAGGCACTCACATCTCCGACCACTGTGCCTGTCTGCCTGGAGCAGATCATTGAATCCAACTGTAACCTTGAGAGCTGGATTTTCTTCAGTTCTACAAGTAACTGAGGTTGAGCATCGGAAGCCTGGGTTCAACAGAAAGATAGCCTAGAGCCAGCTCTTGGACTGTGGAGGGAATCTCAAAAACCGAACCTATCTCTTGACACAGACTCTGACCTGGAAAGAATTTTCCAAGTGTCACCCGGGGAGTTACTGCGGAGGGACACAGACCAGCTTGTTCCGCTTGATGTCACAGGGGCTGCTCAAACCAGGACTGCCACCTGCTAAGAACTGAGCTGCGTTCCCTTGGGCCTTGGCAAGGAAGTACTAATTTCTAAACTATTCCCTGCCAGGCCACAGCCTGTATGTATGATGAGCCAAAGAGAGGAGAGAGGGAGAGAGGGAGAGGGAGAAGGAGAGGGAGGGAGAGAGAGAAAGAGGGAGAGAGAGAGAGAGAAAGAGAGAGAGAGAGAGAGAGATCTTTGAAATCAGAAGAGGGCGGGGCTCTGTGATCCCATATCCGTCTTAAGAAAACGCTGAGGAGGAGGGCCCTGCCGGGAGGTAGCAATCCTTATACCAGAGGCCACAGACATGCAGTATTGCAGGCAGCCATTGGGTGGGAGCTGCACGTCAGGGTCTCCACTATGTATTAAGGACTTGAGAAAGTCAAAGGCGTCAACAGAAACTCTGAGGTCTCCAAGTAGTGGGTTATGGCTGGGGCAGTCCTCCTCCCAGGCGCCAAGGTGATCTCAGCTCATCTCCTTTGCACTGTCGTGGACGGTGGAGAGAACCGGACTGTTGCTATGGCTCATCAGTCACACAGCTTGAGGGTGCCGGTGGTGCACCTGGCCAGACATACTGCCCGGGAACTCAGTGACACTAGAGAGAACAGGTGCCCTCACAGACCACAGAGAGCAGCCCAGCCTGGCCCCAGAAAGGGAGCCCCCTGGAGGACAGACCAGTTGACGACACTGAGGCATTCTTTTATCTGGACTCTGCAGACTGGGTGACAGGATTCCTAAGTGACTGCTCTGGCTACCTCCCCACTCTGAGACTAAGATCTAGGCCTGAGAAGCTGGGACTTCTCCACACTGCCCTGTCATGAGCCCAGTGGAGTTTGTGTTCAGCCTGCTGGAATGAACACCGTTGGCCTCCCTCCTCAGCCTCTGCCGTCGCCCATGCAGAGACAGCCCTCACCTCACCTCCCACAGCCCGGCAGGCTGGGCCAGAACTGGTCTACCAAGGAAGCAGAAGACACAGGCCAAAAGGAAGTCACAATGATCAGCTTAAAATAACCCTCTCATGTCAGTCATGAGGAGGAGCTTTCAGAGAAGCCAAGCTCTGATAGAGCCCACGGTAATGTCAGAAGGGCCCCTGTGGCAAATTGACAGAGGTGAGGCTTCCAGCCCCCACCTTCTTATCAGCCTGGGCAAGCCACTGCCTGAACCCCTGCTCTCCTTGGGGACTTCCGCCCAGCCAGCATCTGCTTCCTCTCCTATATTTAAAACCAGGTTAGTGAACTTGCAATGCATTTTTCCGCCAGGGTAGAGCAGAGCCTTTCACAGAACACATGGCCCACATCAACACAGAAGTCATAGCCTGTTCTGTTGCTGCCAAGCTTCTCTGCTGGATATGTGGGGCCCAAGCATCCTGAGACAGTTTCCAGTTCCATTATTTTGTGATGTATGCAAGAACCAGAGCTTGGAGGGAGGGTGGGTGAGCTAGATCGACCCAGATGCTCTCCTACAGGGGACAGTGTGTGATAGCTTCAGCCATGGTTTGAATGTGAACTATCCCCCAGGAGCTCATGGTTTACTCCCTGCATTCCCAGCTTGTGATGATAATTTTGAGGTTACAGGGCTAGAGGAAGCCTGTCCAGCTTCAGTAAATGTGTCAGTGTGGCTGGGCCTTTGAAGGTTCCACCGGCTCCAGATTCCACGTGGTCGGTCACTGCTTCATGTGAAGAGCCTTGCTGCTGCCACAACTTCCCTCTGCCACAGTGGCCTGAAAGCCTTCCAAACCCAGGAGCCAGACTGTTATTTCCTCCTCCAAGTTCTCCTGGCAGGTATTTCATTAAAACCATGAGGAAAGTAACTACTACATTTGTCCCACACCAGGAGAGGCCAAGGAGCCCTGCAGGACAGCAGAAATGCAGGGCTCCCAGTGTGGTCTCTTCACGGCTAGGCCCTCAGGACTCCAGGCTATCCCTGGCGCCATTCCCACCCCACTAAACGAAGCTGTTCAGAAGAAGGCCACCATAGCAGTCCAGGTTATTCAGGTTGTTGTGGCCCTATCTCCACACACAAAACACTTGCTGGGAATTGTCACCAGAACCTTAGAGAAGCTCTCCCTTTGTGGTGGGAAATAACACTGAGTAACCTAAGAGCCTGTATTCCTTGTCTTTGGCCAGCAGGCCTCAGACATCACTATGAAATGCTCTCCGTGGGTAGCTGTATGCTTCCTGACATTGTGGGGTGACTTGCATGCCTTCGGCAGCTGTCACTGGAGTAAAGCAGAAAGGACTCCTGCCAGCGACCTCCTGTTCTCATGGCCACATCCCCAGGCTGCCTGCTCCAGCAGGGACACAGAGGCTGGCCTTTCATGCCATCTTCTTTTCCCTAAACATAGAAACCTAACTTGTCAATGTTTTATATTCTGGGAATTTGCCCCGAGTTGAGCATTGCTGACTTTCAGCCCATGAAAACACAGGCTGGAGTCACACTGGGGATTCAAAAGCCCAGCTCAGCCCTTCTGCAGCTGCGTATCTGAGGGAGTGACTAACTGTTGTGAGCCCATAACTGTCAAACGAGACTCAACGAGATGGCTAATAAAAGCCACTTCAAAGGGGTGTGAGAGAAGTCGTGGAGATGACATTTATGAACACCCGGCTCCTTGCCACCCGGTCATCTGACGCTGTCTACTGCTGTGTGGATTCTCTGTTTGATTTGTGTCCTCTTCATACATTATATTAAATACTTTAGAGTTTCTTATTAAAGCCAGTGCTCTTCTGAGCTGACAAGATGGCTCAGCAGGTAACGGCAGGCACCCGCGGTCAAGCCTAACAACCGGAGTTTTGTCCCCAGAATCCACATAGTAGAAGGAGAGAACTGACTCCAGCAGGCTATCCTCTGACCTCCACATGTGTGCTCCAGCACAAGCATGCCCACACATACTCAACTACAAATAAATAAAGGGTGTTAAAACACACTCCTCCTACTATTCTCCCTGACTACTCCCCTGCAAGAATAGCAAGCATCAGTTGAACGCTTGCCGTGCTATGCAGACTGGCCCTTCACATGCCTCATATACCTGTGAGGCAGGTATTATGATGGCCATTTTGTAGACAAGTGGGCTGAGCTAAACAGCCTTCCCAAGATATGTATATAGACAATGGTAACGTCAGGCCCCAGAGTCTCCACTTTAAACCTCTTGGCTGGGCCTGTGCTATAGTTGGATGGGCCATAGGTACCACTGTAAAGAGAATTTTTTGAATGCTGCCCAGAAGTGGATGGCCCTTACTTTTCCAGAAGCTGTTTTCTTACCAAACCACACTAAACTGATCATTTGCTGATGACAGCTACAATTGATTTGGCACCTGCCAATCATGTGTCAGGCTCTAAGCCAGAGGTTTCTTGCTTTCCTCTCCACTGCCAGTTTGGGCTAAGTAATTCTTTTTTGTGAGGGAAGATGTCTGCTGTGCACTACCGGGTTACTGGATGTTACCATTACCCATGGCGTCTACCCCAAAATACCAATAGCAGTCCCTGTTCCCTCCCCATCAACATGTCTTCAGATATTGCCAAATATTTCAGGGTAGGGTGCAAAATCACTACTGTTTGGGAAGTGCTCTTCCGAACACAAAGTCTGAACTTCATAGAGGTTAAGCTGTTTTCCCAAGATCACAAAGGCTGGCAGAGCTGAATCTGAACCAAGGCCTTTCAGTTCCCTTCAGTAAACCAATGTTTACTCTGGAACTACGCTTTCAGTTCCTAAATAAAGAAAACTCAAACATGATACTGTAATGTATTTGTCAAAACAACAGTAGTATCAACACACCGTGATCCCCTCCCCCAACACTGTTCACATTCACAAGCTCTGGCCACTACTTATCGGAGCATGTTCTAAATATAAGCTATTGAGAAGGAAATCAGCTCTGAAGTGAGGCCATCCTGCCAGGCCTAGGAATTTCAACTGTCATTTACAACTTTATGTCCCTTGGGTGTGCCACAAGATCTGGCCTGAGCTGGCTTTTTGACTGATCCTGCTGTTTTTTTCTAGGATCACTATGAAGGTCTTGGGAAACCAGGACCATTATTAACTTTCACATCTTCAGCCATTGTTTAAAAAACAAACAAACAAACAAGCTGGAGTCATCTCTCTGACCTCTGCCCCAGCTTCAGCTCCTTAGGCCTCAGGCTGTTTATGGAAACCTGACCTGAAACGCACTTGTGGCAGAGAGAGAACCTAGATGAGGTCCCATCTTACCCAGGCCTTCTGCCTTGGCTTGTCAAACGCTAGGACTCCAGGCGTGTGCCACCATGCCCAAGCTAATTCAGACCTAATGTGCAAATTACACCACTGGCAGTAACACAGAGAGATGTGTAATTGAAGAGACCACTAGGCACATCATTATTGAGTCACAGGAGCACCAAGCCATGGCAGAGTGAGGCTACCCCGAGCCTCGGTTCCTTGTTGCTCATTTTGGTTTCTCTCTGCTTCCGCCGGTGGCTTCGTGACTTTTCTTCAGTGGGCCCTGCTACACACAGGTGTAGTCAGGTACTGTACATTAGCGAGCCAGATCTCCTCCCATTCCATCTTCAAATAGTCAGGGCAACACTAGCAACAAATGCAAGTAGACGCTCCAGGAGACCACTAGGTTATTTCAGAGGTGGGATTATTGCTGGAGCCAGCTCACTTTCCTGTATGGGAGAGATAGCAGCCAAGAGCAGGCGCCTAAAGTCTGAAGGCCTTGGCCGCCATTAGCAACTGTGTAGCCATCATTTAGGGAGCCACCACCTCAGTGTTCCCGAAGAGCCCCTGCTGTGTCTCCCTGACATCTCACCATGAAGAGTTTTGATTATGAAATCAAGTGATGATCTCTTAAACAGGTCGAACAGTTGCAAGAGAAATCTTAGTGGCCGTGGCTTTGGCAAAGATTTCCTAAACATCAATTGTTAAGTAAGCAAAAACTGTAGAAGCAAAAAGAAATGCCCACAGTGAAATCCATTTTCTTCCCAAAGACACTATAAAGAAAAAAAGCCACATTTCATCATCAACTATCACATATTGGATGTGACTGGATGTGCTATACTTTTATGCAGCTAGCTAAAAACACATGAGTGACGACCTTAGCCATGACATCACCATTCTGTAGGAATTCTTTCAGCTCCATTATAATTTTCTCTTAGTTGCTGGATGGATATTGACTCAAGGCCCTGAGCATGCTGAACACATCTCTACCACTGAGCTGCATTCTTAGATCAAGTCCATTTTAATCCTACAGGGTCACCATTGTACCTGCCAGTCTACTCATTATTGATTGTGAAGTCAACCCAGTGGTTCATGACCATGGTGTATTTTCAGTTGAAGTGGAGGACGTGGGTACATCAGGCTCCACTGCACATAGTAATGGTGTTACTCTTTGGACTGTATGATTGTTGGTGGGTATCAGTCTAAAATCCCTTCCTTTTATTTTAAACTTCTATTGAGGTGCAACATACCACACATAAAGTACATAGATTTCTCCTAGAACTTTCAGAGTCTTAACCTAGCATTCACGTCTATGTCCACTTCACGTTAGTTTTTGTAGATGCTGTGAGGTAAGGGTTGAGCTTCACTCTCCTGCATTCAGCACTGTTGGTTGAAAAAATCGTCCTCTGCCCATTCAGTTGCTCTGGCACTACTCTTGAAAATCAGTTAGCTGCATGTGTGGGTCTATTTCTATGTGTGTTCTGTATGCTATTCTATTTGTCTGTCTTCATACCAATGCCAGAGCATTCCAATCGCTGTAGTTTCTTTTAAATTCTTCATTTCTTAGGGCAGTTTCAACTTCATAGCAAAACTGAATGGATTGTACAGCGAATGCACAGGAACTTCCTGATCCCTCCACAGGCAGTCTCTCATTATCAGCTTCCTAGCCAGAGTAGGACATCTCAACAATGGAACATTGCTGGGGACAGCACCATCACCCGAAATTTATAAGCATTGCATTAGGGTGCATTCTGGGTGCTTTACATAAGGGTTTGGACAGCAGCATAATTACATGCATCCACCATTATGGTAGCGTACAGAATAATTTCACAGCCCTAAAAAACGTCTCCGTGTCCCATACATATATTAAGCTCCCATCTGCCCACCACCCCATTCCTGGAAACCATTGATCATTTTATTATTTCCACCATCTTGGCATCTCTAGAATGTCATGTGACTGAAGTCAGATAGTCTGTGGCCTTCCAGACTGGCTTTTCACTGAGTCATGTGCACTTATGTTTTCTTCACGTATTTCATGGCTTTGTAGCTGATTTCATTTTAGTCCCACTGGCAGTTGGTCCTTGAGGGACATTTGTCTAGTCACCTCCTGAAGGACATTTTGGTTGCTCCCAAGCTTTGCCTTCAGGCACAGTTTCATCTGTGGACCCAAGTTTTCTAACACAATTGAGTAAACTCCAAAGAACAGTTTATAATCTTGAGATACATAGATTAATCAGTTAATTCAATTAAGTGGATTTCTCTGGAGACAGTACAGAGAGTGGAGGTTGGTGAGAACACAGGTAGTTTTGTAACCAGAAAAGAATGGTGGTAGTTCTTGGTGCCCTGTATCCTCAAAGGCTTTTGGTCAGTGTTTGGGTCCTGATCATTCCACCAGCTGTATGATGTTGTCTTGTGTTAGTCTGCAACCCTCTGATGACATGAGGTACTTCATTTTCTCACCTGCTGATTTGCCATCTTTTATATCTTCTTTGGTGAGGTACCTGTTCAGGGTTCTAGTCCACTTTCTATTGGGTTGTTAATTTTCTTACTATTCAATTTTAAGAGCTCTTTGTATTGTTCTAAATAGTAGAATATCTCTCTCCTTCCCTCTGTCTCTCTCTGCTCTCTCTCTGTCTCTCTGTCTCTGTCTCTCTGTCTCTCTCTCTCTCTCTCCAGACCAGGATGTAACTCTCAACTACTTCTCCAGCACCATGTCAACCTGCCTGTTGCCATACTTCCTGCCATGATGACAATGGACTAACCTCAATTAAAAGCTTTCTTTTATAAGAGTTGCCTTGGCCATAGTTCTCTTCACAGCAATAGAAAGTGAATATGACATACATCTTTGCAAAGACTTTTCCCCTAGTCTAAGATTCTTTTTTTTTCATTGCAATTTGCAGAGTAGAGGCTTTCATTTTAGTTAAGCCCTGTTTATTAATGATCTCTTCATGGGTCGTGTCTTTGGTGTTGTAGATAATGAAAACCATCACTGTCAAACTCATATGTCATCTAGATTTGCTCATGTTATCAGTCAGGAGTTTTACAGTCTTGTATTTTGCATTTCTACCTATAATTACCTTGAGCTGACTTTTAGGAAGAAAGTTATTTCTGTATTTGTTTTCATTTTGCATGGGGATGTCCAGTTTCTTATTATCATTTATTGAAATACACCTAAAAAATATAGGGTCTCAATGCAGCACAGGCTGGCCTCAAACTTGCTATGTAGCAGAGGATAACATTGAGTTTCTGAACCTCCTCTTCCTCTACTTCCCAAGTGCTGGGATGCAGGTAGGTGTGCCACCACACTTGTTTTATGTTGAACTCCAGGTTGTGTGCTTGGCAAACACTACCATCCAAGCCACATCCTCCCCAGCCCTGAAAAGACAATCTTTACTGTACCACTTTTGGTCCTTTGTCAAAAAGCCACTGACTATTTATGTGTGTTAATTCCAGGACTGTTTACTTTAGTGATTTTACCAACATTTCACATTCTTTTTCTTGAGTGTATGGGGCAGGGGAGGAGAAAGAGAGGGAGGAAGGGAGAAGGAGAGGTGGGGGATCTCATTTTGTAGTTCTGGCTTGGGACTTACTATGTAGAGCAGGCTGGACTTGAAATCACAGATTATATATATATGTGTACCTGCCTCTGCCTCCCACATGCTGGAATTAAAGGTGTGCATTAATGCAGCTGCCCTACATTCTTGATTACGGTAGCATTGTAGTAAGTCTTGAAGCTGAACGTGACAGTCCTGTGACTTTATTCTTTTCCTATTGTGTTGGCCACTATATCTAGATGCCATTCATCTCTCCATGTAAATTTATGATCAGTTTGTTGTCATCTACAAAATAATTGATAGGTTTTAATTTGAGATTGGGTTTAATCTTTTTTTTTTTTTTTTTTTTTTGGTTTTTCGAGTCAGGGTTTCTCTGTGTAGCTTTGCACCTTTTCTGGAACTCACTCTGTAGACCAGGCTGGCCTCGAACTCACAGAGATCCACCTGGCTCTGCCTCCTGAGTGCTGGGATTAAAGGCATGCACCACCACCGCCCGGTTTAATCTTTAGATCAAATTACAAAGAATGAAAATCTTGATAGTATTGAGCTCTTTCTTTTCAGAAATATAGACTATTTTTCCAGTTCTTTAATTCTAGGTTTTTGTTTGCTTGTTTTGGTTTCTCCTTCCCAATTCTGGGGAAGGAACCCAGGGCTTTCACTTCTTAGAGAAGTGTTCACAACTGAGCCTCATCCCCAGCCTTTTTTTCTTTTTAAAATTCCTTTCATTTGTGTTTTGTATTTCTCATATAGATTATTTTTTATTGTTGTTGTTTGCTTGCTTTTTGAGACAGGACCTCATCTATGTATTTCTGCCTGATCTGGAACTTAAAACTCTCTGTGTAGACCAGGGTGGCCTCAAACTCAGATATCTGCCTGCTCCTGCCTCTCAACATTAGGATCAATGGCCTGTACCACAACTCCTCAGCCTCACACAGATCTTGTGCATATGTTGTTAATATATAAGTACTCACCATTGAGCATGCTAATATAAATGATAATGTAGTTCTATTTCCAAAATCCAATTACTCAACATTAGCATACAGACAGAAGTAATTTACTTTTGTGATATTGACCTTGTATCCTGCATCTCTGCTATAATCATTTGTTAATTGCAGGGTTTTGTTTGGTTTGATTTGAGGGGGATTCTATATAAACAGTCATGTAATCTGGAAAGACAACTTTACTTCTTTTTCAATCTTTATTTTTATTCCCCTTTCTTGTCTTTCTACACTAGCTAAGACTTCCAGTAAAATGCTGAAAAGGAGAGACACATCTTGGCCTTGTTCCTGTAATTACCATTAATGATTCTATTTAGTAGTTTTTTCTTGATTCCATTGGTTAGATAATCAGCAGTAATTCTTTGTCCTGAAGTTTTATAATAAAACATTTATAGTATACATGCTACCCTTAATATTATAGGATTCCACATCTAGTGTAACAACCTTCTTAAAATAGTACATGCACATTTTGTCATTTCTGATCTTTGCCTAATTGCCATAACTTTACTTGCTTGTGGTATAAATTCATACATTGTTACTATTTTTGCTCCCCACCATAAGCTAGTTTAAATTTTTCAATAATGGAAAAATGTTAATATTTACTATAATATTGACAATGTCAGTGTTTGTATAGATATAAATTTTCCATTATTGTCTCCTGGTTGTAGACATTCCTTTAAGATTTCTTAGATTACTTTTTCCTTTTGTGAGGATTGAATTCAGGCTTAGACATAGTAGACACATGCTCAACCAACAAGCCAACATCTAACACTGCTTTAACATGGCTTAGTGTGTAGTTATCAATCAATTCCTTCCATTAATACATAATTAAGAAATGGTTTTAAGTGTGTGTGTGTGTGTGTGTGTGTGTGTGTGTGTGTGTGTGTACATGGGCGCAGGTGTCTGTAGAGGCTAGAGGAGCTGGAGTTATAGGTGATTGTGAGCAGCTCAAAATTGATTCCAGAAATTAAACTCAGGTCCTCTATAAGAATAGTAAGTACTCCTAACTACTGAATCATTTCCCCAGCCTTTTGAAAGTTTACAATTATTATTATTATTATTATTATTATGTGCATGTTCATGTGTCAGAGGTCACTGATCGATGGCCTGTTCAATCACTTTCCACCTTATTTTTATTATTATCTGTCTGTGCATGGTGTGTGTTTGGGCTCATGCATCATGGCATGCATATGGAAGTCAGAGGTTCTTCCCTACCTTTTGGCTTGAGTACTAGGAATCTAATTCCCGTTGCTAGGTTTGTGCAGCAAGTGCCTCTACCCAATGAGCTTTCTTGCTGGCCCTCCATTCTTATTTATTTATTTATTTATTTATTTATTTATTTATTCATTCATTTTGCTATGCTTTGGATGTTCATGTGCAATGGTGTTGAGAAAGGAGAACATAAGGGATGGTCATGAGGGTGCCCTCGTGAGTGGATTAGTGCCAGGATTATAGGGTGGGTACTCATAAAAGGATGGGTTCCATGCTCTTCCTTCTGTACTCACATGCTCTTTTCTTTTCCTCTTCCTATTGGGGGACCTTGTAAGCAAGGGGGCCCTCACCAGTTCTTCTCCATGCCTTAGACACCCTAGCTTGTAAAACTTTATAAGCAGGAAATCTCTTCAGATGTGCAAATCATTCCATCTTGGGTGTTCTTTATAGCCGAATAAAGCAGATTAGACAAGTTCAGTGATTGATTTTTTTGTTTGTTTGTTGGCTTGCTCGTTTACTTGTTTTGTTTGTTTGATTGTGGTTTTATTGGCAGCAAGGAGGTGGGGTGGGATGGTATGTAAAGACCAGGTCTTACTTTGTAGCTCAACCTAATATGAAACTTGCTATGTATGATGGTTAGTGCTAATTAACAACTTGACAGAATCTAGAATTACATGAGAGACAGGCCTCTGAGCATGCCTATGCAGGATTATCTT
This sequence comes from Onychomys torridus, assembly GCF_903995425.1. Taxonomy (NCBI): domain Eukaryota; kingdom Metazoa; phylum Chordata; class Mammalia; order Rodentia; family Cricetidae; genus Onychomys; species Onychomys torridus. The sequence goes on along the minus strand of NC_050448.1, from coordinate 80,447,300 downwards.
GATTATGTTAACTGAGGTAGGTAGGTAGCTCCTGATTCTGTTCATTTGGTTGGGAAGACATGCCCCCTGTGGGCGGCACCATTCCTTGGCTTGAAACCTGGATGGAGTGACTAGAGAGAGGGCACTGAACATGTTTACTGCTCTCAGACTCTGACTGTTGATCTCTTGCTGTCTTGGCTTCCCTGCCAAGATGAACTACCCTTCCTTAAGTTGTTTTCGTTAAGAGTATTATGGGCCGGGCGGTGGTGGTGCATGCCTTTAATCCCAGCACTCGGGAGGCAGTGGCAGGCAGATCTCTGTGAGTTCAAGGCTAGCCTGGTCTAGAAAGCGAGTTCCAGGACAGGCACAAAGCTACACAGAGAAACCCTTTCTCAAAAAACAAACAAAAAACAAACAAACAAAAAAACCAAAAAACAACAACAACAACAAAAAAGACTATTATGTCACAACTGCAGGATGAGAAACTAAGAAACTATGTAACCCAGGCTGCATCCACTTTGAGGCAATCCTCCTGCCTCAGCATCCCAAATGCTAAGATTACATGTGCATCTCAACACAGCCAGCTTGTTTTCACTGCCTTCCCTGTCTCTTCTTTACATGCTCAACCTTTGCCTTCTTCAGCACATAGGCTACATTATAACCCACCACTTAGAAAACTGTCACCAAGAACAGGGACACACACTTGCAGCCCCAACACTTCAGAGGATACAGCAGGAGTCTGAGTTCCAGGATAGTCTAGATTGTAGGAGACCCTGTCTAAACCAAGAGCAAGACCACAGAAGCTTTCTTTACCACTCCTCTCAAAAGTGTTCCATCTGGTCTCTGTGCTGACGGTCATTGTGAGGCCTATTCCTGTCCCTTTCCATGACAGCTGAGGTTTGGACTGGATCTCAGGCCTAGAGGACTTGGTCTTGTTAATGTTAGATCTGTTTGTATTGTCATAAATACACTTGGGCATTGTTCTAGAGCACAGCTAAATCCCTTGGGATTAATTCCTTCCTTCCCAGGCTTGCAGCGTTAGGGGAGATCTCAATCACCTTTTGTCCGGGGATAACTCTGTCCCATGACTTACGGTTGTATTCTGTCACTCTCACCTCAAACCCCACTGACTATGAAGTTCTCGGCTCTGTTCCTTCTGGGAAATTCTCTCCCAAGCCTCGGGTACTTTCCTCACACATGTGAGCTGACAAGCACTGAGCAGAAGACTTCAGAGAGATCTTTTGATCCCCAGGGCTGTCCCGAGGGACAGCCCTGTCATTTCCGGTGCTTTGTTTGGCTCTCTGTCTCCCTCAGCTCCCAGGTCTGTGTCCTCAACCACACTACCTGGCTTTCTCTTCCCTGTTCTGCAGTGGCAAACTCTCCCCAAGAGTAAGCTGGCTAAGTGGAGGGCTCAGTTTTCTCTTCCTTAGGAAGCACCTTCCAACATAGCCTGATAAGATCGGCATTGGAATATTGTTGTCCTTCACATTTTGTCCAGCTTAATATTTGTAAGGTAAACTTGGCTCCTCTTACTCCATCATGACCAGAAGCAAAAGTCCCAAATATAGTCTTTGTATGTCTGGGTGTGTATTATAAACAGTACTGTCTGTGACATACATCCACAGGTAATGCTTTTTGACTCATGCAACCAATCAACCAGCTGATTTTTTCGAATCGCCCTAACTTGTCCTTCTAGGGACTCAGTAGCTTATATAAAGATTAAACCTGAGTTTAAATGGCTTAAATAATTAAGATCCTGTACTCAAGACCAGGAGAAATCAAGTCCAGCCCTTACAAACGCACAGATCAGTTTTACTAGGAGTAGATACCATCAGTAGAGAAGCAAGTCTCAGATGCCAATCAGCTTGATGGACAGCAGTGCCCAGGCAGGGAGGAGCTCAGAGGGCCATCTGGTTTAGCACGGGAAAGAGAGAAGGATCAGGTCGGCATTCCTCACAGATCTCTGGACACAACTAGCAAGAATTATATTCCAGACATAAGAAAGGAATGTTGAGACTTTGAGTCTTCTTCTAGGATCTCATGGCACTTAGTAGCTGAGTGAATGTCACTTCTAAGACTTATACAAGTGGCATTCTTAGCTGGTAAGGCAGGGAAGAATGGACATTATGCCCTGTAAGATACAACTATTTATGCTACTCTTTGCTCACCTGTTAATGGGTGCTTTACTAAAAAGCCATTCCCATTTATGTTTAAAGGATCATCTAGGGAGCACAATGGAAAATGTTATGAGATTTGGAGCAGAACAGATCTGAATTCAAATCCCACCTCTGACACAAATGAGTGGGATTCTTAGCATCTCTGAGTCTCTGTTTCATCCTCTGTAGAATAACATAGCATTTTGTTGTGAAGAATGTTTTGTAGGAGTCTTGGCTCATAATATTCACTCAGGAAACATGGCTGTGATCTCTATTCCGGCAGCCATTTGCAGAAGTGGTGACCAAAATGGCACCTCTTCCCTTATCAGATGAAGCCATGCAGTGTCATACAATGAGTCCATCTGAGCCTAGAAGAAAACCTGGTCTTGTTTATGCTCCAGAAAAACCACAGTTGTCAGAATATTGTAAGAACGGCTGCCATCAGGCCAGCTGACAGCCCTTTTAGGTCTACCTTTCCCTGAAGACTCCGTCTTTCCCATAACAGTGGCCTCTGCCCTAGCCCTGGAAAGCAGGGTGAAGGCTGCTTTGGCTCCCCGTTCAAGGATGAGCATTGGCACTGAGTACTAAGGGCCTCCAGAGCTCTCAGCTGGGTTCAAGGGTGAAGGTGGTTGAGTTTGATAGCAGACCAGGCATAAGAGCTACTGGGATCTGCTGGCATGGGACCAAGTCAAGAGGCTTGTCAGTAAGGCAGCCAAGTGTCCCAACAGCTGATGCATGACCCCTGCCCTGACAACCTTCTGTGGCTGTCCCTCATCACCCATAATCGTCAGCAGAAGGGAGCTCAACCTACCTTCCAGAATGAACTCAGAGTGGAGCCAAACTTGTTAAGACTGGAATTCTCCACAGGGCCCTATGACCACCCTCCCCACCCCAACAAGAGAATTACAATTCCTGATTAACTTTATAAATGGGCTAAATATTTTACTTCTGTGAATACTGTACACAGTTCTCCCTACCCCGAGACTTTATATTGAAGTGTGGTCCTTAAAGTTGACTGTGTTAAATATCTACCTTCTGCCTGACATGGACACACAGATTCAAGCCTTTCCCCTTTTTGCTGCCTCTTTAAGCTCCTCAATTCTTCTGCATCCTCTTCACACCCTGCTTCTCTTCTCTCCTTATTAACCCAACCCAGTTCTCATTCTTTCTACCTAGAAATGGACCCCCTGGCTCTTTCCTTTGCCTGAGGTACCACTGACTCCACAGCTCTCTGCATCCCCTAATGGAGGTGCAAAGTTGTAAATAAATCATAGTCTAACTCTAGAGTAACTCCTTCCATGAGTCAGGCCCTGGTTTCTATTTCCAGCATTGCCAGAAAGAAAAAACGGTATATACCATAAAAAGAAAATATCCCTTCCACTACATCCATTCACTTCCATACTTCTTAGCTAGTGATAGTTAGGAGTTTATTGTGTCTGTCTAAATTTTGTTTATACTTACACAGCATTTATAGGTTAGCCTATTGTTTAATAGTAGACACTTAGGGACCAGGGCACCAGAAATTGAATTATGATCTTGCTATTTATTAATTAAGGAATCTTACACAAGTGGCAACCTTTCTATGGTCCATTTATTCATATAAGATTGATGTAATAGTAATATCTACTTCAGAGAGTTCTTTTTTATAAATCTCATTTGAAGAAGTGTGTGTGTGTGTGTGTGTGTGTGTGTGTGTGTGTGTGTGTGTGTGTGAATGCATATACCACCTGTGGAGGTCAGGGGAAAACTTGAGGAATCCATTCTCACCTTCCACAATGTGGAACCCTGGACTAAAACTCAAATCATCAGGCTAGGGTGTAGCATGAATCTTAAAGGTACTTATAAATGGGGAACCCAATACCACCACACTAGGGGGCAAGTACCTTTATCCTGAGCTATCATTGGCACCCACAGAGTTCTTTGGAGGACCAATAAGTTAGAATAATGCCTGGTATAGGATAAATACTCTTTAGGTATAATTAGTATGTATTTTATTGTTATTTATGCATTTTTTCTTTGCTACACAAGTGGAACCATAGGATGCATATTGTTCTACAAGCTAATGTCATATAATACCATATCATACATATCTTTGAATACCATTACAATCTCACGCATTGTAATGACAGCATGGCATTCAATTGTCTTTGTGTAAGAGTCCAGAGTATAAAATAGCATCAGGGGGTGAGGGGCTGAAGAGATGGCTCACTGGTTAAGAGCACTTGCTACTCTTCAAAGGACCTAGGTTCAACTCCCATCTCCCACCTGATGGCTCACAACCATCTGTAACTCTAGTTCCAGGGGATTTGATGCCCTTAACTGACCTCTGCCAGCACTGCAAGTGGTCTACATACATACATGCAAGCAAAAAACACTCATACACATAAAATAAAAACAAATAAATCTAAAACAATTTTTAAAAGATAGCATTGGGATAAATAACACCATATCACAAAATATGGCCAGAGAGTGTGATCTTGGGGTCCTGGCTATCTGTTTTCTCAATTCTGAGTTCCTGAAGGACAGGGCTGGTCTCTTCCTATACCCTAAGAGCTGCCAAGTACACCCTGTCACACACAGACACCTGGTGAGCTGTCAAATATTCTTATTGATCAATGTTCGTATGTTCCTTTCCAAACATGGTTTCCTGACAGGCCCTTGAAAAGGAAGTCTTCTCCTCCTTGCCCCTTCCCATGACCTGGAGTAGGGAAAACTGATCCCTTGGGGAAGAGCTATGTTTAACCTGCCGAGAAAGCCTCTGGGAGCACAGCAATGATGTGAACACGAAACTAAGAGGCAGAGCTGGGTATGGTGGTGAACTCTGGTAATCCCAGCTCCTGGAGACAAGAGCATTGGAAGTTCAAGGGTAGTGTCAGCTACATAGCAAGTTCCAGGCCAGCCTGAGAACCCATCTCAAAGAAATGCACACCCCTCTGCCCCACAAAAAAATAGGCTACAGGGATAGTTCAGTCTAAAAAGCATTAGCCTTGCAAGGCATGAAGACCCGTGTTCAATACTCAGAACCTATGTTTGAGGGAAAAACAAAAAGAAAGAAAGAAATTTTAAAGGTTATGTGTGTGTACATGCTTGTAATCCTGGTACTGAGGAGGCAGAGATTAGCAGATCCCTGCAGTTTTCCAACCTAGCCTACTTGGTGAGGCAAATTCCAGTCCAGTGAGAGACCCGTCTTAAAAGGAAACAAAAACAATGGCACCTAAGGCTGACTTCTGAGCCCCATGCACACATATGCATGCAGACATGCAGGCACATGCACACACACTGTCTCTAGATGAATAAATAATAAATAATAGATAAATATGTGTACTTGTGGGTGCATGTATGGTCGTGTGTATATTTTCAATGACATGATTATCCCTTACTCTCTACCCTGTTTATTCTCCCATTACTTCCTACTCATGCCTGGGAATCAGAACACAAAGGTGACAAATAGGTAAGAGCTCTACTCAGAAGTATATTCATGGCTAGTTTGAACTCAAGAGGCATGAAAATTAGGGGATATCCATTCATTGGAAATCAGTCCAGCATTTGGCTGTCAGCAACAGATTTGGGAGCCTGCTTCAATGATCTATCAACTTCATGACTTTAATTCTTCTGTGCCTCAGTTTCCCCATTTTTAAGGAAATGAAGATAATAACACTTACAGAGTCACATTGAGGATTTTACAAAGTCAGTTCATTAAGAACTTTTAACAATACCTGGCAGAGTCAGAACCAAACACATGTCCAGTTTATTACCACTGTAGCTAAATGCATCTATCAACCCTCACCTGCAAACCTATTTTCTTTAGTATCCTTGTTTAAGATTTATTGTTTAGGCTGGGTGTTGGTGGCACATGCCTTTGATCCAGGAAAGGCGCAAAGCTACACAGGGAAACCCTGTCTCAAAAATAAATAAATAAATAAATAAATAAATAAATAAATAAATAAAATAAAAAAGATTTATTGTTTAAAGAGACTTTAAGAGAAATCATGCACATACACACCACACACACACACACACACACACACACACACACACACATAATACACACAGAGGGGCAGGGGAGAAAGAGGAGAGGGAGGCAAGAGAGAAAGGGAGAGAGAGAAGGAGGGAGGGAGAGAGAGAGAGGAGAGAGAGAGAGAGAGAGAGAGAGAGAGAGAGAGAGAGAGAGAGTATTAATCAGAAGTTTAGTGGGGAGAAAATTTATCACTGTAGAAATTGTTCCCAACGAAAGGGTCAGGGCCATTTCAAGAACCGTCTGATTAAATCCGTAAGCAGTAGGCACAGAAATCCCTCTGGACTTTACAGATCAGATGGGCATCTAGTCAAGTCATTCCTGTAGGGGGAGCTTGCAAATTTAAACTAACATGGCAAAAGGACCCAAGCAGTCCAGGAATTCAGTCACCTAAAATGGTTGTTGGGAGGCAGGGCAAATGTTTTAAAAGAGGAATAAAGTGTTTAATGGCTGCTTGATCTACTGAACATCTTTTTTCTCTTGTTGCTCTGGCACTCGGCCATGTGCAAACAGGGCTGACACTGCAGCACCTCTCCTGCTTCCTAGAGCTTACAGTGTGAAGGACCAGAAACATGTGTGTCCTGTGAGGTATGTCTCCAACTGAGGGAGAATCAAAAGGGAGGCCAAAAGGTGCTGGCCAGCCGATGCAAATCCAGCTGCCCGCTCCAGCCTCTGGCCATACAACAGCTTCATTGTATGAGGACAGAAAACTTAACCGAGGCTTGCCTGCAAGCATATTTGAACTTGGACCTCCAGTGCAAGGGCTAGCAGCCAGCTCCCATGCCCAGACACCCCCCTCTCCTTCACTCTCCTCTCCATCTTTGCAAGAGCATTTAGTTCCATTTAAGTCCAGGAGACCTGGCAAAAAACAACACTCCAAATGCCACTTCCATTTATGGCAATGGGATCCCCTTCGCCAGGGAGATGGGGCTCGTCAGCTCCAGAGTCCCTCAGACTCTGTGCTTGCGTGCATCTGTCTCCTGGGTTCACACAGAAAAGAGCTAGACCTGACGGTAGGGGTTGTTTTTAAAGTTTTATCTGTTTATTTATTTTTAGGAGGAATGACTTCAGGTCATCAAAGGAACAGAGCTCCAGATTACTAACACTAGAGTGATCTTAGCCAGCCACAGGACCAAAGAAGCACTTTGAGAAGGACCCATGAGATAAGCCGGACCCCTGCCCTCCCTGCTTACTCCGTGTTGGCTTTATTAATGTTTGCTATTCAGTGGGTGTGCTAAGTCTCCAGCTCAGGAAAAGGAGAACACATTTACCCTGCGTAGTCGACAGTGGCTGCTTAATCTCTTAGTCTTTGAACCCACATCATCTCTCATACCTTT